>NC_091178.1:40403089-40503089 GCF_040958095.1 Procambarus clarkii | reverse complement strand
GAGCGCAGGGAGAGAGAAGGAAATCAGAGTACCACAACCCAGAACCCTACAATCCCAGAGGGAAGTGGAGAACCCTCCTCAAACAGTGCAACAGCCACAGGGATTGGGGCACCACCCCCAAATTCTACCCAACAGACACCCAACCTGCCCCATCCCCTGTCAGCCCCCCACTAAGTACCCACCTAGGGCACCCTCCCCCCACCCACCCCCCTCCCCCCACTCATCCCCCTTCTCCCCCTCACCCCTCTCCCCAGGACCTCCCTTCCCCCCCATCCCCCATGCCCTCCCTTCTCCCACATGTCTTCCCGTCTCTCCCACCCCCATGCCCTCCCTTCTCCCCCTCCCCCCTAAGCCCCCCACTCTCCCCCACCCCACCTAAGTCTTCCCCTCTCCCCCACTCACCTAAACCCTCCCCTCTTCCTCACCCACCTCAGCCCTCCCTTTTCCCCCACGCCCCCCAAGCCCTCCACCCTTTTCTCTCCCCCCAAGCCCCCCCATCTCCCCTATCCCCCACAGCCTCTCCTCCCCCCATGCTTCCCCAACCCTCCCTCTCTTACCCACCCCCTGTACCCTCCCCCTCTAATCCACCCCCTGTACCCTCCCCCTCTTTTCCACCCCCTGTACCCTCCCCCTCTTATCCACCCCCTGTACCCTCCCCCTCTCCCCCACCACCCCAAGCCCTCCCTCCTCCACCAATCCCCCCGTGCCAGGTCCCCCCAGCTCCCACTCACCCCAGATCCCAAAGGTCCCCCCCAGAAAAGAAGCAGAAGAGAGTCAGTTTCAGGGTGATGTACTCGAACATAGATGGGATCACAAGCAAGACAAGTGAACTAAGGGAAAGAGCACAAGAAGTTAACCCAGATGTAATCGGACTCACTGAAACAAAACTCTCTGGAATCATAACGAATGCCGTGTTTCCCCAGGAGTATACAGTAATAAGGAAAGAGAGGGAAGGTAGAGGAGGAGGCGGAGTGGCCCTACTCATGAGAAGGGAATGGAGTTTTAAGGAGATGGCCATCCCGGGCTGTGAGGAGTTCAGAGACTACATAGCAGGCACCATAACAATGGGAGGACCAAGAATAGTAGTAGCAGTAATATGCAACCCTCCACCAAATGACAGGAGACCCAGTCAAGAGTATGAAAACAACAACAAGGCAGTTAACACTATAATTGAGAGGGCAGCCTCTGCTGCCTGTAGAAATAGATCCCACCTGCTCATCATGGGCGACTTCAATCACGGAAAGATTGACTGGGAGAACAAGGAACCGCATGGAGGTGAGGATACGTGGAGAGCCAAACTATTGGAGGTAGTGACAAGCAACTTTTTAACCCAGCATGTCGGAGAACCCACAAGGATGAGAGGAAATGACGAACCAGCAAGACTCGACCTAGTCTTCACTCTGAACGACTCCGACATAAGAGAAATCGGTTTTGAGGACCCAGTAGGAATGAGCGACCACAGTGTACTGGTGTTTGAGTACTTGATTGAAGAAGGGTTATTGAACTCGAGGAGGGATACCGAAACCAAAAGGTTAGCATACCGAAAGGGAAACTATGAGGGGATAACCTGGTTGATACCTGGTTGATGGGGTTCTGGAGTTCTTCTACTCCCCAAGCCCGGCCCGAGGCCAGGCTCGACTTGTGAGAGTTTGGTCCACCAGGCTGTTGCTTGGAGCGGCCCGCAGGCCCACATACCCACCACAGCCCGGTTGGTCCGGCACTCCTTGGAGGAATAAATCTAGTTTCCTCTTGAAAATGTCCACGGTTGTTCCAGCAATATTTCTTATGCTTGCTGGGAGGACGTTGAACAACCGCGGACCTCTGATGTTTATACAGTGTTCTCTGATTGTGCCTATGGCACCTCTGCTCTTCATTGGTTCTATTCTACATTTTCTTCCATGTCGTTCACTCCAGTACGTTGTTATTTTACTGTGTAGATTTGGTACTTGGCCCTCCAGTATCTTCCAGGTGTATATTATTTGATATCTCTCTCGTCTTCTTTCTAGTGAGTACATTTGGAGGGCTTTGAGACGATCCCAATAATTTAGGTGCTTTATTGCGTCTATGCGTGCCGTATATGTTCTCTGTATTCCCTCTATTTCAGCAATCTCTCCTGCTTTGAAGGGGGAAGTGAGTACTGAGCAGTACTCAAGACGGGACAGCACAAGTGCCTTGAAGAGTACAACCATTGTGATGGGATCCCTGGATTTGAAAGTTCTCGTAATCCATCCTATCATTTTTCTGGCTGTCGCAATATTTGCTTGGTTATGCTCCTTAAACGTTAGGTCGTCCGACATTATTATTCCCAAATCCTTTACATGCTGTTTTCCTACTATGGGTACATTTGATTGTGTTTTGTACTCTGTATTATGTTTAAGGTCCCCATTTTTACCGTACCTGAGTACCTGGAATTTATCACTGTTAAACATCATGTTATTTTCTGATGCCCAGTCGAAAACTTTATTAATATCAGCTTGAAGTTTTTCAATGTCCTCAGCCGAGGTAATTTTCATACTGATTTTTGTGTCATCTGCAAAGGATGATACGAAGCTGTGACTTGTATTTTTGTCTATATCTGATATGAGAATAAGGAAAAGCAGTGGTGCAAGGACTGTACCCTGAGGTACAGAGCTTTTCACTGCACTTGGACTAGATTTTATATGGTTGACAGTTACTCGCTGAGTCCTGTTTGACAGAAAACTGAGTATCCAGCGTCCTACTTTACCGGTTATTCCCATTGACTTCATTTTGTGTGCTATCACGCCATGGTCACATTTATCGAAGGCCTTTGCGAAGTCCGTGTATATCACATCAGCATTCTGTTTCTCTTCTAATGCCTCAGTGACTTTGTCGTAGTGCTCAAGTAGCTGTGAGAGGCACGATCTTCCCGCTCGAAATCCATGTTGGCCTGGGTTATGAAGGTCATTGGTCTCCATGAAATTGGTGACCTGACTCCTAATCACTCTCTCAAATACTTTTATGATGTGCGATGTTAGTGCAACTGGTCTATAATTTTTTGCCAATGCTTTGCTCCCTCCCTTGTGTAGAGGGGCTATGTCTGCTACTTTAAGTGCATCTGGTATCTCCCCCGTGTCCAAGCTCTTCCTCCACACTATACTGAGTGCCTGTGCTACCGGCACTTTGCATTTCTTTATAAATATTGAATTCCATGAGTCTGGACCTGGGGCCGAGTGCATGGGCATGTTTTCAATTTCTTTTTCAAAATTTAGTGCGCTCGTGTTTATATCAGTTATATTTACCGGAGTTTGAATATCCCGCATAAAGAAAATGTCTGGATCTTCCACCTTCATGTTGTTTATTGGAGTGCTAAACATGTCCTCATACTGCTTATTATTAATTCTAGAAACTGAACTAGTACGAAATAAGAAAATAAGATAAGAAAATTCCTAACAGATATAGCATGGGAAACAGAGCTCAGGGGAAAGACGGCCCAAGATATGATGGATTACATCACGCAGAAGTGCAAGGACGCAGCAAACAAGTTTGTCCCAGTCCAAAAGGAAAACAGAGAAATGAAGATGAGAAACCCATGGTTTAATCAAAGATGTAGGCTAGCTAAGCAGCAAAGTAAAAGGGCATGGAGAAACTATAGGAATAACAGGACACTGGAGAGCAGAGAAAGATACCAGAATGCCAGGAATGAATATGTCAGGATGAGAAGAGAGGCAGAAAGACAATACGAAAATGACATCGCAAGCAAGGCAAAGACTCAGCCTAAATTGTTGCATAGCCACATTAGGAGAAAAACAACAGTAAAGGAACAGGTTATGAGATTAAGGATAGGGGCGGAAGGATTCACTACAAATGACAAGGAAGTGTGTGAGGAATTGAATAAGAAATTCCAGGAGGTCTTCACCTTAGAACAAGGAGAAATTCCAGAGGTAAGTGAGGGAATAGCTAACCAGGAACCACTGGAAGAGTTTGAGATTACCAGTGGGGAAGTAAGGAAGTGTTTACTAGAGTTGGACGTGACGAAGGCTATAGGCCCAGATGGAATCTCCCCTTGGGTTCTAAAGGAAGGAGCAAGAGAACTGAGCCTACCACTCTCCATAGTGTATAACAAATCACTGGCAACAGGGGAACTGCCAGATATTTGGAAAGCAGCTAACGTAGTCCCGATATACAAGAAAGGGGATAGACAGGAGGCACTGAACTACAGGCCAGTGTCCCTAACCTGCATACCATGCAAGCTGATGGAGAAGATTGTGCGAAAAAAACTAGTGGAGCATCTGGAGCGAAGGAACTTTGTAACACAGCATCAACATGGGTTCAGGGATGGCAGGTCCTGCCTCACAGGGTTACTTGAATTCTACGACCAGGCAACAAAAATAAGGCAAGAAAGAGAAGGGTGGGCAGACTGCATATTTTTGGATTGTCAGAAAGCCTTTGATACAGTACCACACAAGAGGCTAGTGCGAAAGTTGGAGATGCAGGCTGGAGTGAGAGGGAAGGTACTCCGGTGGATAGAGGAATACCTAAGCAACAGGAGACAACGAGTCTGTGTGAGGGGTGAGGCCTCAGATTGGCGAGACGTCACAAGTGGAGTCCCGCAGGGGTCAGTCCTTGGACTTATACTGTTTCTGGTATATGTAAATGATCTCCCAGAGGGTATAGATTCGTTCCTCTCAATGTTTGCCGACGATGCAAAAATTATGAGGAGGATTGAAACAGAGGATGATAGTAGGAGGCTACAAGATGACCTGGATAGACTGAGTGAATGGTCCAACAAATGGCTGTTGAAGTTCAACCCGAGTAAATGCAAAGTAATGAAACTAGGCAGTGGAAACAGGAGGCCAGGCACAGGATACAGAATAGGAGATGAAGTACTTAATGAAACAGACAGAGAGAAAGATCTAGGAGTTGATATCACACCAAACCTGTCTCCTGAAGCCCACATGAAGAGAATAACGTCTGCGGCATATGCGAGGCTGGCTAACATCAGAACGGCGTTCAGGAACCTGTGTAAGGAATCATTCAGAATCTTGTACACCACATATGTAAGACCAATCCTGGAGTATGCGGCCCCAGCATGGAGCCCGTACCTTGTCAAGCACAAGACGAAGCTGGAAAAAGTCCAAAGGTATGCTACTAGACTAGTCCCAGAACTAAGAGGCATGAGTTATGAGGAAAGGCTGCGGGAAATGCACCTTACGACACTGGAAGACAGAAGAGTAAGGGGGGACATGATCACAACCTACAAAATCCTCAGGGGAATCGACCGGGTAAACAAGGATGAACTATTCAACACTGGTGGGACGCGAACAAGGGGACACAGGTGGAAGCTGAGTACCCAAATGAGCCACAGAGACGTTAGAAAGAACTTTTTCAGTGTCAGAGTAGTTAGTAAATGGAATGCATTAGGAAGTGATGTGGTGGAGGCTGACTCCATACACAGTTTCAAATGTAGATATGATAGAGCCCAATAGGCTCAGGAATCTGTACACCAGTTGATTGACGGTTGAGAGGCGGGACCAAAGAGCCAGAGCTCAACCCCCGCAAGCACAATTAGGTGAGTACAATTAGGTGAGTACACACACACACATACGGTTCAGTACTAGCACCTGCCCTGTCTCACACACACACACACACACACGGTTCAGTACTAGCACCTGTCCTGTCTCACACACACACACACACACACGGTTCAGTACTAGCACCTGTAAAGTCTCACACACACACGGTTCAATACTAGCACCTGTCCTGTCTCTCACACACACGGTTCAGTACTAGCACCTGTCTTGTCTCACACACACACGGTTCAGTACTATCATATGTCCTGTCTCTCAAACACACGGTTCAATACTAGCACCTGTCCGGTCTCTCACACACACGGTTCAGGACTATCACCTGTCCTGTCTCTCACACACACGGTTCAGTACTAACACCTGTCCTGTCTCTCACACACACACGGTTCAGTACTAGCAACTGTCCTGTATCTCACACACACGGTTCAGAACTAGCACCTGTCCTGTCTCTCACACACACGGTTCAGTACCAGCACCTGTCCTGTCTCTCACACACATGGTTCAGTACTAGCACCTGTCCAGTCTCACACACACACACGCTTCTGTATCAGCACCTGTCCAGTCTCTCACACACACGGTTCAGTACTAGCACCTGTCCTGTCTCTCACACACACAGTTCAGTAGCAGCACCTGTCCTGTCTCTCACACACACGGTTCAGTACTAGCACCTGTCCTGTCTCTCCTACACTACGTTCAGTACCTTCACCTGTCCTGTCTCTAACACACACTGGTCAGTACCAGCACCTGTCCTGTCTCTCTCACACACACACATGGTTCAGTACCAGCACCTGTCCTTTCTCACACACACACACGGTTCAGTACCAGCACCTGTCCTGTCTCTCACATACACACGGTTCAGTACCAGCACCTGTCCTGTCTCTCTTACACACGGTTCAGTACCAGCACCTGTTCTGTCTCTCTCACACACACGGTTCAGTTCCAGCACCTGTCTTTTCTCTCACACATAAGGTTCAGTACTAGCACCTGTCCTGTCTCTCACACACACGGTTCAGTAACAGCACCTGTCCTGTCTCTCACACACACAAACGGTTCAGTACCAGCGCCTGTCCTGTCTCTCTCACACACACAGTTCAGTACCAGCACCTGTCCTTTCTCACACACACACACGGTTCAGTACTATCATCTGTCCTGTCTCTCACACACACGGTTCAGTACTAGCATCTGTTCTGACTCTTACTCACACGGTTCACTACTAGCACCTGTCCTGTCTCTCACACACACACACGGGTCAGTACCGGCACCTGTCCAGTCTCTCACACACACGGTTTAGTACCAGAACCTGTTCTGTCTCTCTCTCACAAACACGGTTCAGTTCCAGCACCTGTCATGTCTCTCACACACACGGTTCAGTACTAGCACCTCTCCTGTCTCTCTCACACACACACACGGGTCAGTACCGGCACCTATCCTGTCTCTCACACACACGGTTCAGTACTAGCACCTGTCCTGTCTCTCACACACAAGGTTCAGTACCAGCACCTGTCCTGTCTCACACACACACACTCTTCTGTATCAGCACCTGTCCTGTCTCTCACACACACGGTTCAGTACTAGCACCTGTCCTGTCTCTCACACACACGGTTCAGTACCAGCACCTGTCCTGTCTCACACACACCCACTCTTCTGTATCAGCACCTGTCCTGTGACTCACACACACGGATCGTTACCAGCACCTGTCATTTCTCACACAAACAGACGCTTCTGTATCAGCACTTGTCCTGTCTCTCACACACACGGTTCGGTACTGGCACCTGTCATGTCTCTCACCCACACGGTTCAATACTAGCACCTGTCCTGTCTCTCACACACACGGTTCAGTACCAGAACCTGTCTTGTCTCTCACACTCACGGTTCAATACCAGCACCTGTCTTGTCTCTCCCACACACACACGGTTCAGTACTTGCACCTGTCCTGTCTCTCCTACACTATGTTCAGGACTAGCACCTGTCCTTTCTCTAACACACACGGTTCAGTACTAGCACGTGTCCAGTCTCTCAGACACACGGTTCAATACCAGCAGCTTTCCTGTCTCTCCTACACTAGGTTCAGTACCTTCACCTGTCCTGTCTCACACACACATGGTTCAGTACCAGCACCAGTCCTATTTCTCACACACACTCACACGGTTCAGTACTAGCATCTGTCCTGTCTCTCACACACACGGTTCAGTACTAAGGTAAGGTAATTATCAAAAGAAGGCACCAAACCGGGAAGGCTATGTAGCACCATCAAACTGCGAAATAATCAGAGGGCGCTAAATATCACCAAGAATGCCAATACGAGAACAAAAACGCATAAGGCAAACGATATCAAAAGTATCCGATTCACTTAGAATAGTATCGAGGGACAAGTGACCGCGAGGGACAGTCGGAAAACAAGACACACGCTCGTCCTGGAAGTCAGGACAGTCAACAAGGATATGCACAACTGTAAGAGGGACAACGCAATCCGGACAATAAGGAGCAGGGCGGCGCTCCATTAATTAAGTGACCGTGGGTTAAGCAGGTCACATTAATTATTGCAATAATGGAAGGATTAGTAAAAGATTTGGTGAGTCTGGTTGGAGCTCTGAGAGCAGAGATGGATTCCCTGCGGGAGGAGGTACGACGGCTACGACTTCGGGAGGAAACGAAGGAGGAGGCCAGTGTTGACGGGACCTTTTTAAGAAGGACTGACGAGACCAGTATTAAGAAGTCCTCGTCTTGGCAAGTTGTGAAAGACAGGGGTCTTAAGAAGACCTTGGCAAAACCGACAACTAATAGCCTATACCTAAGGACTTTTAACGCATTTGACGTATTAGAGGACGAGTGCTGTGTTGAACCTGTTGTTCAACGAGGTGGCAAAGACAAAGTAACGAGGAGCATTGAAGCGCAGGTCCCTCAAACTGCTCGAAAAGAAAAGGGAGAATCGAAGCGAATTTTGGTTGTGGGAGATTCCCAGGTGAGGTATTTAGACAGAACGTTTTGTGCCAGAGATAGGGGGAACAGATTAAGAGTTTGCTATCCGGGAGCTGGAATTGGTGATATTGTTGGAAACATGAATGATATTATGACAGGAAATGGAAACAAACCCATTATTTGTATTAGTGCAGGGGGTAATGATGTTGGACGAGTTAGGAGTGAGGAACTAATACAGAGATTCAGGACAGCCATTGAATTAGTTAGGAGCAAGGGAGGAATCCCGATCATATGTGGCATTCTTCCAAGAAAGGGAGTAGGAAATGAATGGATATCGAGGGCACTTGGTGTCAATTGCCGGCTGGAAAGATATTGCAAATCAAATGCAATATCTTTCATAGACAACTGGGAACACTTCTATGGAAGAAATGGAATGTATGCTCGTGATGGGGTGCATCTATCGAGAGCTGGGGTTGTTGCTGTTGCGAACTCGTTGGAAGAAGTGGTTAGAGGTGTTTGTTTGGGTTTAAACTGTTAGCTGATAGAGGTATGGGAATTGATTTGGAGGAAGGAGATAATAAAAGTACGTGTTTGTGGGAGAAAGGAATTGGCAAAATGATCAGGGAAAGAGAAGGGCCTCAAAATAACAATTCACTTAGGGTATATTACACTAACAGTAGAAGACTAAGAAATAAAATTAACGAATTAAATGCTCTTGTCTGCACAGAAAAAAATAGATATTATTGCACTTACCGAAACGTGGATGAATGTAGAAAATAGAGAACTATTAGCTGAATATCAAATAAATGGATTTAAACTATTTCGCACAGATAGATATATTAGACGAGGAGGGGGAGTAGCCATATATGTTTGGGACAATTTGAAATGTAGTCTCAAAGAGGGAATCAAAACTGAGCCACACACAGAAACTATTTGGATAGAATTATACGAAAAAGCAAATAATATTATAATAGGAGTTATATATAGGCCACCAAATTTAGACAGTATGGAAGCAAAGCATCTATGGGATGAAATATCTAGGGCATCTAGATCTAACAGTATTTACGTCATGGGTGACTTTAATTTTAGTGGAATAAACTGGTTGAACAAAACAGGGAATAGTGAAGCAGAAGATTTTCTAGAATTAATTGACGATTGCTTTCTTACTCAACACATTAAGGAACCAACACGGGAAAATAATATTTTAGATTTAGTGTTAACTAACAGGGAAACACAAATTAATGACATCGAAATAGGGAGTGAGCTAGGTAACAGTGATCACAAAGAAATCAGATTTAGCATAGAATGGAATAGACCTGTAGGAGAAAATTCTGTTAAAGTGCCAGATTTTCGAAAAGCTGATTTTAATAGCCTTAGAAATTTTTTGGGTCAAACTAATTGGAAAGTCTTGGGTGTGGGGTGGGGGCCGGTCTTGGAGCGAGACATGAACCCAGCGATAGGTGACGTAAATGGGGATTTCGATGTGGATTCAACATATAACTTATTTAAGAATATTCTAAACAAAGCACAGGAACGTAGTATACCATACAAATTGAATAGATCGAATACCAATGACCCAAAGTGGATAACAAAAAATTTGAAGAACCTTATAGGGAAAAAGAGAGCTTGGTACAAAAGGATTAAAAATGGGGAGGTCACTTTAGAACAGGAATTCGTACAACTGGTTAGAAATGTTAAAAAAGAGATAAGGAAAGCAAAAAGAAACTATGAAGTTCACATAGCAGGGCAAGCAAAGACAAATCCTAAAGGGTTTTTTCAGTTATATCGTACTAAGACTAGGGAAAGGATAGGTCCATTAAAAACTGAGACAGGTCAAATAACAGATAGTGATGAAGAGATGAGTAGTATTTTTAATAAATATTTTGTATCTGTATTTACTAAAGAGGAACTTAACAATATGCCTTCAGCCGAACAAGTCTATGTGGGTGGGGACGAGGACAGGTTGACGAGTTTAACAGTTACCAGGTAGGATGTTCTTAAACAAATAGTAAAACTCAAACCAAACAAATCCCCAGGGCCGGATGAAGTGTTTGCCAGGGTGCTTAAAGAATGCAAAGAGGAGCTTTGTGACCCACTGTCAACCATATTTAATAAATCAATAGAGTCAGGCAGAGTGCCAGAGTTTTGGAAAGTTGCTAATGTGATACCAGTTTTTAAGAAAGGAGATAGATCACTTGCGTCTAACTATCGACCAATTAGCCTAACGCCTATTGTGGGAAAGTTACTCGAATCTATAATAGCAAATAAAATTCGTCTTCATCTTGAAAAACATAAATTAATAATTGAGTCGCAACATGGTTTTATAAATGGCCGTTCATGTTTAACAAATTTGTTATCTTTTTATTCTAGCATTGTTGAGGCAGTTGATAGTGGTAAGGATTGCGATGTTGTGTACCTTGACTTTAGCAAAACTTTTGATACAGTGCCACATGAAAGACTGATTAAAAAGATAGAGGCTCATGGTATTGGGGGTGCTATATTAAACTGGATTAGGGCATGGCTATACCAAAGGAAATAGAGAGTTAGTATAAATGGAGTCAAGTCAGAGTGGGAAAATGTTGTAAGTGGGGTGCCTAAGGGCTCTGTCCTGGGACCTCTGTTGTTTATAATATATATAAATGATTTAGATTCAGGTTTGAGTAGCAACATTTGCAAATTTGCCGATGATACGAAAATCGGTAGGGAAATTAATTCGGAGGAGGACTCACTATCACTTCAAGTTGATCTAGATAGGGTTTTGAAATGGTCGAAGGATTGGCAGATGCAGTTTAATGCTGATAAATGTAAAGTTCTGAGGTTAGGTAATGATGATAGGGTTACAAGATACGAGCTAGATGGTGTTGAGATTGCGAAGTCGAATTGCGAAAGGGATCTGGGAGTTATGATTAGCAAGAATTTAAAACAAATGATCAATGCATAAATGTTCGTAATAAGGCAAATCGGACACTTGTATTTATAAATCGCAGCGTTAGTAACAAGACACCTGGTGTGGTGCTCAAGCTATATCTTGCTCTAGTTAGGCCCCATTTAGATTATGCAGTTCAGTTTTGGTCGCCATATTATAGAATGGATATAAATTCACTTGAACGTGTCCAGCGTAGGATGACTAAGTTAATTCCCCAAATTAGAAATCTTTCATATGTAGAAAGATTAACAAAGCTTAAGTTGCATTCACTGGAAAGGCGAAGAGTTAGAGGTGACATGATAGAGGTTTACAAGTGGGTGAATGGACATAACAAAGGGGATATTAATAGGGTATTAAAAGTATCAACACAAGACAGAACACGAAGCAATGGGAATAAATTGGATAAGTTTAGATTTAGGAAAGACTTGGGTAAATACTGGTTCAGTAACAGGGTTGTTGATTTGTGGAACCAATTGCCGCGTAACATTGTGGAGGTGGGGTCCCTCGATTGTTTCAAGCATGGGTTGGACATGTATATGAGTGGGATTGGGTGGTTATAAATAGGAGCTGCCTCGTATGGGCCAACAGGCCTTCTGCAGTTTCCTTTCTTCTTATGTTCTTATGACCAACCCGCAGCTGTGCCAAAGCAGTTTCCCACCGCCAGTTATGATGGCAGGAGGAAGGCCACGGGGACACACTACGTTTGAGAGTACGCAGCTTGTTACCAATCACAGAGGACCAACAACCCTGCCAACGGGCAAGAATGGAAGAATGAATAACAGGATAAAAGTCGGTTCAACACTAGCACCTGTCTTGTCTCACACACACGGTTCAGAACTAGCACCTGTCCTGTCTCTCTCACACACGGTTCAGTACTAGCCCCGGTCCTGTCTCTCTCACACACGGTTCAGTACTAGCACCGGTCCTGTCTCTCACACACAAACACACACACGGTTCAGTACTAGCACCTGTCCTGTCTCTCAAACACACGGTTAAGTACTAGCGCCTGTCCTGTCTCTCTCACACACACACACACGGTTCAGTACTAGCACTTGTCCTGTCTCACATACACACGGTTCAGAACTAGCACCTGTCCTGTCTGTCTCACACACGGTTCAGTACTAGCACCTGTCCTGTCTCTCTCACACACGGTTCAGTACTAGCACCTGTCCTGTCTCTCGCACACACATGGTTCAGTACTAGCAACTATCCTGTCTCTCATACACACAGTTCAGTACTAGCACCAGTCCAGTCTCTCACATACACGGTTCAGCACCTAGTAGCACCTGTCCTGTCTCGCACACACACATGGTTTATTAATAGCTTCTGTCCTGACTCACACACACATACACACACACGGTTCAGTATCAGCACCTGTCCTGTCTCTCTCACACACACGGTTATGTATCGGCACCTGTCCTGTCTCTCTCTCACACACACACACGGTTCAGTACTAGCATGTGTCCTGTCTCACACACACACGGTTCAGTATCAACACCTGTCCTGTCTCTCTCACACACACACGGTTATTTATCGGCACCTGTCCTGTCTCCTCACACACCGTTCAATACCAGCACCTGTCCATTCTTTTTCACACACGGTTCAGTACCACCACCTGTCCTGTCTCTCTCACACACGGTTCAGTACCAGCAACTTTCCTTTCTCTCTCACACACATGGTTCAGTACCTGCACCTGTACTGTCTCTCACACACACACACACGGTTCAGTACCAGCACCTGTGCAGTCTCTCACACACACATGGTTCAGTACTAGCACCTGTCCTGTCTCACAAACACGGTTCAGTACTAGCAGCGGTCCTTTCTCTCACACACACGGTTCAGTACCAGCACCTTTCCTGTCTCTCACACACACACACGGTTCAGTACCAGCACCTGTCCTGTCTCTCTCACACACACGGTTCCGTACCAGCAATTGTCCAGTCTCTCACACACACACGGTTCAATACCAGCATCTGTCCTTTCTCACATACAGACACGGTTCAGTACTAGCACCTGTCTTGTCTCTATCACACACCGTTCAGTACCAGCACCTGTCCTGTCTCTCACACACAGGGTTCAGTACCAGCGCCTGTCGAGTCTCTCAAACTGTTCAGTACCAGCACCTGGCCTGTCTCTTACACACACACGGTTTAGTAACAGAAACTGTCCTATTTCTTTCACACACACGGTTCAGTACCAGCACCTGTCCTGTCTTTCACACACACGGTTCAGTACTAGCACCTGTCCTGTCTCTCACACACACGGTTCAGTACCAGCACCTGTCCTGTCTCTCACACCCATACACGGTTCAGTACCAGCACCTGTCCTGTCTCTCTCACACTCACACGGTTCAGTACCAGCACCTGCCCTGTCTCTCTCACACTCACACGGTTCAGTACCATCACCTGTCCTGTCTCTCCCACACACAGACGGTTCAGTACCAGCACCTGTCCTGTCGCACACACACACGGTTCATTACCAGCACCTGTTCTGTCGCTCACATACACGGTTCAGTACCAGCACTTGTCCTGTCTCTCACACACAAGGTTCAGTACTTGCACCTGTCCTGTCTCTCACCCGCACGGTTCAGTACCAGCACCTGTCCTGTCTGACACACACACGCGCACGGTTCAGTACCAGCACCTGTCCTGTCTCTCACACACATGGTTCAGTACCAGCACCTGTCCTGTCTGACACACACACGCGCACGGTTCAGTACTTGCACCTGTCCTGTCTCTCACACACACGGTTCAGTACAGGCACCTGAAATGTCTGACACAAACACACACACGGTTCAGTACCAGTACCTGTCCTGTCTCTCTCACACACACGGTTCAGTACCAGCACCTGTCCAGTCTCTCACACATACGGTTCAGTACAAGCAACTGTCCTGTCTCACACACACAAGGTTCAGTACTAGCACCTGTCCTGTCCCTCACACACACGGTTCAGTACCAGCACCTGTCCTGTCTCTCTCACACACGGTTCAGTACTAGCACCTGTCCTGTCTCTCACACACACACGGTTCAGTACTAGCAACTGTCATCTCTCTCACACACAGTTCAGTACCAGCATCTGTCCTGTCACACACACACACGGTTCAGTTCCAGCACCTGTTCTGTCGCATACACACACGGTTCAGTACCAGCACCTGTTCTGTCTCTCTCACATACACGGTTCAGTACAAGCACTTGTCCTGTCTCTCACACACAAGGTTCAGTACTAGCACCTGTCCTGTCCATCACACACACGGTTCAGTACCAGCACCTGTCCTGTCTCTTACACACACACACGGTTCAGTACCTGCACCTGTCCTGTCTCTCTCACACACACGGTTCCGTACCAGCAATTGTCCAGTCTCTCACACACACACTGTTCAATACCAGCATCTGTCCTTTCTCACATACAGACACGGTTCAGTACTAGCACCTGTCCTGTCTCTAACACACACGGTTCAGTACCAGCACCTGTCCTGTCTCTCTCACACTCACACGGTTCAGTACCAGCACCTGCCCTGTCTCTCTCACACTCACACGGTTCAGTACCATCACCTGTCCTGTCTCTCACACACACAGACGGTTCAGTACCAGCACCTGTCCTGTCGCACACACACACGGTTCATTACCAGCACCTGTTCTGTCGCTCACATACACGGTTCAGTACCAGCACTTGTCCTGTCTCTCACACACAAGGTTCAGTACTTGCACCTGTCCTGTCTCTCACCCGCACGGTTCAGTACCAGCACCTGTCCTGTCTGACACACACACGCGCACGGTTCAGTACCAGCACCTGTCCTGTCTCTCACACACATGGTTCAGTACCAGCACCTGTCCTGTCTGACACACACACGCGCACGGTTCAGTACTTGCACCTGTCCTGTCTCTCACACACACGGTTCAGTACAAGCACCTGAAATGTCTGACACAAACACACACACGGTTCAGTACCAGTACCTGTCCTGTCTCTCTCACACACACGGTTCAGTACCAGCACCTGTCCAGTCTCTCACACATACGGTTCAGTACAAGCAACTGTCCTGTCTCACACACACAAGGTTCAGTACTAGCACCTGTCCTGTCTCTCACACACACGGTTCAGTACCAGCACCTGTCCTGTCTCTCTCACACACGGTTCAGTACTAGCACCTGTCCTGTCTCTCACACACACACGGTTCAGTACTAGCAACTGTCATCTCTCTCACACACAGTTCAGTACCAGCATCTGTCCTGTCACACACACACACGGTTCAGTTCCAGCACCTGTTCTGTCGCATACACACACGGTTCAGTACCAGCACCTGTTCTGTCTCTCTCACATACACGGTTCAGTACAAGCACTTGTCCTGTCTCTCACACACAAGGTTCAGTACTAGCACCTGTCCTGTCCCTCACACACACGGTTCAGTACCAGCACCTGTCCTGTCTCTTACACACACACACGGTTCAGTACCTGCACCTGTCCTGTCTCTCTCACACACACGGTTCCGTACCAGCAATTGTCCAGTCTCTCACACACACACTGTTCAATACCAGCATCTGTCCTTTCTCACATTCAGACACGGTTCAGTACTAGCACCTGTCCTGTCTCTAACACACACCGTTCAGTACCAGCACCTGTATTGTCTCTCACACACAGGGTTCAGTACCAGCACCTGTCCTGTCTCTCAAACTGTTCAGTACCAGCACCTGGCCTGTCTCTTACACACACACGGTTTAGTAACAGAAACAGTCCTATCTCTTTCACACACACGGTTCAGTACCAGCACCTGTCCTGTCTTTCACACACACGGTTCAGTACTAGCACCTGTCCTGTCTCTCACACACACGGTTCAGTACCAGCACCTGTCCTGTCTCTCACACCCATACACGGTTCAGTACCAGCACCTGTCCTGTCTCACACACACATGGTTCAGTACCAGCACCTGTCCTGTCTCACACTCACACGGTTCAGTACTAGCACCTGTCCTGTCTCTCTCACACACGGTTCAGTACCATCACCTGTCCTGTCGCACACACACACGGTTCATTACCAGCACCTGTTCTGTCGCTCACACACACGGTTCAGTACCAGCACCTGTCCTGTCTGACACACACACACGCACGGTTCAGTACCAGCACCTGTTCTGTCTCTCTCACATACACGGTTAAGTACCAGCACTTGTCCTGTCTCTCACACACAACGTTCAGTACTTGCACCTGTCCTGTCTCTCACACACACGGTTCCGTACCAGCACCTGTCCAGTCTCTCACACATACGGTTCAGTACCAGCACCTGTCCTGTCGCACTCACACACGGTTCAGTACCAGCAACTGTCCTGTCTCACACACACACGGTTCAGTACTAGCGTCTGTCCTGTCTCTCACACACACGGTTCAGTACAAGCAACTGTCCTGTCTCACACACACACGGTTCAGCACTAGCGTCTGTCCTGTCTCTCACACACACGGTTCAGTACTAGCACCTGTCCTGTCTCTCACACACACGGTTCACTATTAGCACCCGTCCTGTCTCTCTCACACACACACGGGTCAGTACCGGCACCTGTCCTGTCTCTCACACACACAGTTCAGAACCAGCACCTGTTCTGTCTCTCTCACACACACGGTTCAGTACCAGCACCTGTATTGTCTCTCACACATATGGTTCAGTACTAGCACCTGTCCTGTCTCTCACACACACGGTTCCGTACCAGCACCTGTCCAGTCTCTCACACATACGGTTCAGTACCAGCACCTGTCCTGTCGCACACACACACGGTTCAGTACCAGCACCTGTTCTGTCTCTCTCACACACACGGTTCAGTACAAGCAACTGTCCTGTCTCACACACACACGGTTCAGTACTGGCGTCTGTCCTGTCTCTCACACACACGGTTCAGTACTAGCACCTGTCCTGTCTCTCACACACACGGTTCACTAGTAGCACCTGTCCTGTCTCTCACACACACACACACGGGTCAGTACCTGCACCTGTCCTGTCTCTCACACACACGGTTCAGAACCAGCACCTGTTCTGTCTCTCTCACACACACGGTTCAATACCAGCACCTGTATTGTCTCTCACACATATGGTTCAGTACTAGCACCTGTCCTGTCTCTCACACACACGGTTCAGTACTAGCACCTGTCCTGTCTCTCACACACACGGTTCAGTAATAGCACCTGTCCTGTCTTTCACACACATAGTTCAGTACTAGCACCTGTCCTGTCTCTCACACACACACGCTTCTCTATCAGCACCTGTCATGTCTCTCACACATACGGTTCAGTACCCGCACCAGTCCTGTCTCACACACACACTGTTCAGTTCTAGCACCTGTCCTGTCTCAAACACACACACGGTTCAGTACCAACACCAGTCCTGTCTCACACATACACACACGGTTCAGTACTAGCACCTGTCCAGTCTCTCACACACACGGTTAAGTACTAGCACCTGTCCTGTCTCACACACACACGGTTCAGTACCAGCACCAGTCCTGTCTCTCACACACACACACGGTTCAGTACTAGCATCTATCCTGTCTCTCACTCACACGGTTCAGTACCAGCACCTGTCCGGTCTTTCACACACACGGTTCTATACTAAGGTAAGGTAATTACCAAAGAAGGCACCAAATCGGGAAGGTTAAGTAGCACCATCAAAGTGCGAAATAATTAGAGGGCGCTAAATATCACCAAGAATGCCAATACGAGAACAAAAACGCATAAGGCGAACAATATTAAAAGTATCCGATTCACCTAGAATACTATCGAGGGGCAAGTGACCGCGAGGGACGGTCGGAAAGCAAGACACACGCTCGTCCTTTAAGTCAGGACAATCAACAAGGATATGCACAACTGTAAGAGGGACAACGCAATCCGGACAATAATGAGCAGGGCGGCGCTCCATTAATTAAGTGACCGTGGGTTAAGCAGGTATGACCAACCCGCAGCTGTGCCAAAGCAGTTTCCCACCGCCGGTTATGGTGGCAGGAGGAAGGCCACGGGGACACACTACGTTTGAGAGTACACAGCTTGTTACCAACCACAGAGGACCAACAACCCTGCCAACGGGCAAGAATGGAAGAATGAATAACAGGATAAAAGTCGGTTCAGTTCTAGCACCTGTCCTGTCTCTCTCACACACGGTTCAGTACTAGCACCTGTCCTGTATCTCACACACACGGTTCAGTACTAGCAACTGTCCTGTCTCTAACACATATGGTTCAGTACAAGCACCTGTCTTGTCTCTCTCACACACGGTACAGTACTAGCACCTGTCCTGCCTCACACACACACACACACGGTTCAGTACTAGCACCTGTCCTGTCTCTCACACACACACGGTTCAGTACTAGCAACTGTCCTGTCTCTAACACATATGGTTCAGTACTAGCACCTGTCCTGTCTCTCTCACACACGGTTCAGTACTAGCACCTGTCCTGTCTCACACACACACGGTTCAGTACTAGCACCTGTCGTGTCTCTCACACACACGGTTCAGTGCTAGCACCTGTCCTGTCTTTCACACACACACGGTTCAGTACCAGCACCTGTTCTGTCTCTCTCACACACACGGTTCAGTTCCAGCACCTGTCTTGTCTCTCACACACACACACACGGTTCAGTACTAGCATCTGTCTAGTCTCTCACTCACACGGTTCAGTACTAGCACCTGTCCGGTCTCTCATACACACGGTTCAGTACTAGCACCTGTCCTGTCTTTCACACACACACGGTTCAGTACTAACACCTGTCGTGTCTCACACACACACGGTTTAGTACTAGCACCTGTCCTGTCTCACACACACACGGTTCAGTACTAGCACCTGTCGTGTCTCTCACACACACGGTTCAGTGCTAGCACCTGTCCTGTCTTTCACACACACACGGTTCAGTACCAGCACCTGTTCTGTCTCTCTCACACACACGGTTCAGTTCCAGCACCTGTCTTGTCTCTCTCACACACACACACGGTTCAGTACTAGCACCTGTCCTGTCTTTCACACACACACGGTTCAGTACTAACACCTGTCGTGTCTCACACATACACGGTTCAGTACTAACACCTGTCGTGTCTCTCTCACACACCGTTCAGTACTAGCACCGGTCTTGTCTCTCACACACACACGGTTCAGTACTAGCAACTGTCCTGTCTCTCTCACACACAGTTCAGTACTAGCACCAGTCCTCTCTCTCCCACACACGGTTCAGTAGTAGCACCTGTCCTGTCTCGCACACACACATGGTTCAGTACAAGCATCTGTCATGTCTCACAGAAACACACACGGTAATGTATCGGCACATGTCTTGTCCCTCTCACACACACACATACAGTTCAGTGCTAGCACATGTCCTGTCTCACACACACACGATTCAGTATCAGCACCTGTCCGGTCTCTCACACACACGGTTCAGTACTAAGGTAAGGTTATTATCAAAAGAAGGCACCAAACCGGGAAGGTTAAGTAGCACCATCAAAGTGCGAAATAATTAGAGGGCGCTAAATATCACCAAGAATGCCAATACGAGAACAAAAACGCATAAGGCGAACAATATTAAAAGTATCCGATTCACCTAGAATACTATCGAGGGACAAGTGACCGCGAGGGACGGTCGGAAAGCAAGACACACGCTCGTCCTTTATGTCAGGACAGTCAACAAGGATATGCACAACTGTAAGAGGGACAACGCAATCCGGACAATAATGAGCAGGGCGGCGCTCTATTAATTAAGTGACCGTGGGTTAAGCAGGTATGACCAACCCGCAGCTGTGCCAAAGCAGTTTCACACCGCCGGTTATGGTGGCAGGAGGAAGGCCACGGGGACACACTACGTTTGAGAGTACACAGCTTGTTACCAACCACAGAGGACCAACAACCCTGCCAACGGGCAAGAATGGAAGAATGAATAACAGGATAAAAGTCGGTTCAGTTCTAGCACCTGTCCTGTCTCTCTCACACACGGTTCAGTACTAGCACCTGTCCTGTATCTCACACACACGGTTCAGTACTAGCAACTGTCCTCTCTCTAACACATATGGTTCAGTACAAGCACCTGTCCTGTCTCTCTCACACACGGTTCAGTACTAGCACCTGTCCTGCCTCACACACACACACACACACGGTTCAGTACTAGCACCTGTCCTGTCTCTCACACACACACGGTTCAGTACTAGCAACTGTCCTGTCTCTAACACATATGGTTCAGTACTAGCACCTGTCCTGTCTCTCTCACACACGGTTCAGTACTAGCACCTGTCGTGTCTCTCACACACACGGTTCAGTGCTAGCACCTGTCCTGTCTTTCACACACACACGGTTCAGTACCAGCACCTGTTCTGTCTCTCTCACACACACGGTTCAGTACTAGCACCTGTCCTGTCTCTCGCACACACATGGTTCAGTACTAGCAACTATCCTGTCTCTCATACACACAGTTCAGTACTAGCACCAGTCCAGTCTCTCACATACACGGTTCAGCACCTAGTAGCACCTGTCCTGTCTCGCACACACACATGGTTTATTAATAGCTTCTGTCCTGACTCACACACACACACACACACACGGTTCAGTATCAGCACCTGTCCTGTCTCTCTCACACACACGGTTATGTATCGGCACCTGTCCTGTCTCTCACACACACACACGGTTCAGTACTAGCATGTGTCCTGTCTCACACACACACGGTTCAGTATCAACACCTGTCCTGTCTCTCTCACACACACACGGTTATTTATCGGCACCTGTCCTGTCTCCTCACACACCGTTCAATACCAGCACCTGTCCATTCTTTTTCACACACGGTTCAGTACCACCACCTGTCCTGTCTCTCTCACACACGGTTCAGTACCAGCAACTTTCCTTTCTCTCTCACACACATGGTTCAGTACCTGCACCTGTACTGTCTCTCACACACACACACACGGTTCAGTACCAGCACCTGTGCAGTCTCTCACACACACATGGTTCATTACTAGCACCTGTCCTGTCTCACAAACACGGTTCAGTACTAGCAGCGGTCCTTTCTCTCACACACACGGTTCAGTACCAGCACCTTTCCTGTCTCTCACACACACACACGGTTCAGTACCAGCACCTGTCCTGTCTCTCTCACACACACGGTTCCGTACCAGCAATTGTCCAGTCTCTCACACACACACGGTTCAATACCAGCATCTGTCCTTTCTCACATACAGACACGGTTCAGTACTAGCACCTGTCTTGTCTCTATCACACACCGTTCAGTACCAGCACCTGTCCTGTCTCTCACACACAGGGTTCAGTACCAGCGCCTGTCGAGTCTCTCAAACTGTTCAGTACCAGCACCTGGCCTGTCTCTTACACACACACGGTTTAGTAACAGAAACTGTCCTATCTCTTTCACACACACGGTTCAGTACCAGCACCTGTCCTGTCTTTCACACACACGGTTCAGTACTAGCACCTGTCCTGTCTCTCACACACACGGTTCAGTACCAGCACCTGTCCTGTCTCTCACACCCATACACGGTTCAGTACCAGCACCTGTCCTGTCTCTCTCACACTCACACGGTTCAGTACCAGCACCTGCCCTGTCTCTCTCACACTCACACGGTTCAGTACCATCACCTGTCCTGTCTCTCCCACACACAGACGGTTCAGTACCAGCACCTGTCCTGTCGCACATACACACGGTTCATTACCAGCACCTGTTCTGTCGCTCACATACACGGTTCAGTACCAGCACTTGTCCTGTCTCTCACACACAAGGTTCAGTACTTGCACCTGTCCTGTCTCTCACCCGCACGGTTCAGTACCAGCACCTGTCCTGTCTGACACACACACGCGCACGGTTCAGTACCAGCACCTGTCCTGTCTGACACACACACGCGCACGGTTCAGTACCAGCACCTGTCCTGTCTGACACACACACACGCACGGTTCAGTACCAGCACCTGTCCTGTCTGACACACACACGCGCACGGTTCAGTACTTGCACCTGTCCTGTCTCTCTCACACACGGTTCAGTACTAGCACCTGTCCTGTCTCACACACACACGGTTCAGTACTAGCACCTGTCGTGTCTCTCACACACACGGTTCAGTGCTAGCACCTGTCCTGTCTTTCACACACACACGGTTCAGTACCAGCACCTGTTCTGTCTCTCTCACACACACGGTTCAGTACTAGCACCTGTCCTGTCTCTCGCACACACATGGTTCAGTACTAGCAACTATCCTGTCTCTCATACACACAGTTCAGTACTAGCACCAGTCCAGTCTCTCACATACACGGTTCAGCACCTTGTAGCACCTGTCCTGTCTCGCACACACACATGGTTTATTAATAGCTTCTGTCCTGACTCACACACACACACACACACACGGTTCAGTATCAGCACCTGTCCTGTCTCTCTCACACACACGGTTATGTATCGGCACCTGTCCTGTCTCTCTCTCACACACACACACGGTTCAGTACTAGCATGTGTCCTGTCTCACACACACACGGTTCAGTATCAACACCTGTCCTGTCTCTCTCACACACACACGGTTATTTATCGGCACCTGTCCTGTCTCCTCACACACCGTTCAATACCAGCACCTGTCCATTCTTTTTCACACACGGTTCAGTACCACCACCTGTCCTGTCTCTCTCACACACGGTTCAGTACCAGCAACTTTCCTTTCTCTCTCACACACATGGTTCAGTACCTGCACCTGTACTGTCTCTCACACACACACACACGGTTCAGTACCAGCACCTGTGCAGTCTCTCACACACACATGGTTCAGTACTAGCACCTGTCCTGTCTCACAAACACGGTTCAGTACTAGCAGCGGTCCTTTCTCTCACACACACGGTTCAGTACCAGCACCTTTCCTGTCTCTCACACACACACACGGTTCAGTACCAGCACCTGTCCTGTCTCTCTCACACACACGGTTCCGTACCAGCAATTGTCCAGTCTCTCACACACACACGGTTCAATACCAGCATCTGTCCTTTCTCACATACAGACACGGTTCAGTACTAGCACCTGTCTTGTCTCTATCACACACCGTTCAGTACCAGCACCTGTCCTGTCTCTCACACACAGGGTTCAGTACCAGCGCCTGTCGAGTCTCTCAAACTGTTCAGTACCAGCACCTGGCCTGTCTCTTACACACACACGGTTTAGTAACAGAAACTGTCCTATCTCTTTCACACACACGGTTCAGTACCAGCACCTGTCCTGTCTTTCACACACACGGTTCAGTACTAGCACCTGTCCTGTCTCTCACACACACGGTTCAGTACCAGCACCTGTCCTGTCTCTCACACCCATACACGGTTCAGTACCAGCACCTGTCCTGTCTCTCTCACACTCACACGGTTCAGTACCAGCACCTGCCCTGTCTCTCTCACACTCACACGGTTCAGTACCATCACCTGTCCTGTCTCTCCCACACACAGACGGTTCAGTACCAGCACCTGTCCTGTCGCACACACACACGGTTCATTACCAGCACCTGTTCTGTCGCTCACATACACGGTTCAGTACCAGCACTTGTCCTGTCTCTCACACACAAGGTTCAGTACTTGCACCTGTCCTGTCTCTCACCCGCACGGTTCAGTACCAGCACCTGTCCTGTCTGACACACACACGCGCACGGTTCAGTACCAGCACCTGTCCTGTCTGACACACACACGCGCATGGTTCAGTACCAGCACCTGTCCTGTCTGACACACACACGCGCACGGTTCAGTACCAGCACCTGTCCTGTCTGACACACACACGCGCACGGTTCAGTACTTGCACCTGTCCTGTCTCTCACACACACGGTTCAGTACAGGCACCTGAAATGTCTGACACAAACACACACACGGTTCAGTACCAGTACCTGTCCTGTCTCTCTCACACACACGGTTCAGTACCAGCACCTGTCCAGTCTCTCACACATACGGTTCAGTACAAGCAACTGTCCTGTCTCACACACACAAGGTTCAGTACTAGCACCTGTCCTGTCTCTCACACACACGGTTCAGTACCAGCACCTGTCCTGTCTCTCTCACACACGGTTCAGTACTAGCACCTGTCCTGTCTCTCACACACACACGGTTCAGTACTAGCAACTGTCATCTCTCTCACACACAGTTCAGTACCAGCATCTGTCCTGTCACACACACACACGGTTCAGTTCCAGCACCTGTTCTGTCGCATACACACACGGTTCAGTACCAGCACCTGTTCTGTCTCTCTCACATACACGGTTCAGTACAAGCACTTGTCCTGTCTCTCACACACAAGGTTCAGTACTAGCACCTGTCCTGTCCCTCACACACACGGTTCAGTACCAGCACCTGTCCTGTCTCTAACACACACACACGGTTCAGTACCTGCACCTGTCCTGTCTCTCTCACACACACGGTTCCGTACCAGCAATTGTCCAGTCTCTCACACACACACTGTTCAATACCAGCATCTGTCCTTTCTCACATTCAGACACGGTTCAGTACTAGCACCTGTCCTGTCTCTAACACACACCGTTCAGTACCAGCACCTGTATTGTCTCTCACACACAGGGTTCAGTACCAGCACCTGTCCTGTCTCTCAAACTGTTCAGTACCAGCACCTGGCCTGTCTCTTACACACACACGGTTTAGTAACAGAAACAGTCCTATCTCTTTCACACACACGGTTCAGTACCAGCACCTGTCCTGTCTTTCACACACACGGTTCAGTACTAGCACCTGTCCTGTCTCTCACACACACGGTTCAGTACCAGCACCTGTCCTGTCTCTCACACCCATACACGGTTCAGTACCAGCACCTGTCCTGTCTCACACACACATGGTTCAGTACCAGCACCTGTCCTGTCTCACACTCACACGGTTCAGTACTAGCACCTGTCCTGTCTCTCTCACACACGGTTCAGTACCATCACCTGTCCTGTCGCACACACACACGGTTCATTACCAGCACCTGTTCTGTCGCTCACACACACGGTTCAGTACCAGCACCTGTCCTGTCTGACACACACACACGCACGGTTCAGTACCAGCACCTGTTCTGTCTCTCTCACATACACGGTTAAGTACCAGCACTTGTCCTGTCTCTCACACACAACGTTCAGTACTTGCACCTGTCCTGTCTCTCACACACACGGTTCCGTACCAGCACCTGTCCAGTCTCTCACACATACGGTTCAGTACCAGCAACTGTCCTGTCTCACACACACACGGTTCAGTACTAGCGTCTGTCCTGTCTCTCACACACACGGTTCAGTACAAGCAACTGTCCTGTCTCACACACACACGGTTCAGCACTAGCGTCTGTCCTGTCTCTCACACACACGGTTCAGTACTAGCACCTGTCCTGTCTCTCACACACACGGTTCACTATTAGCACCTGTCCTGTCTCTCTCACACACACACGGGTCAGTACCGGCACCTGTCCTGTCTCTCACACACACAGTTCAGAACAAGCACCTGTTCTGTCTCTCTCACACACACGGTTCAGTACCAGCACCTGTATTGTCTCTCACACATATGGTTCAGTACTAGCACCTGTCCTGTCTCTCACACACACGGTTCCGTACCAGCACCTGTCCAGTCTCTCACACATACGGTTCAGTACCAGCACCTGTCCTGTCGCACACACACACGGTTCAGTACCAGCACCTGTTCTGTCTCTCTCACACACACGGTTCAGTACAAGCAACTGTCCTGTCTCACACACACACGGTTCAGTACTGGCGTCTGTCCTGTCTCTCACACACACGGTTCAGTACTAGCACCTGTCCTGTCTCTCACACACACGGTTCACTATTAGCACCTGTCCTGTCTCTCTCACACACACACACGGGTCAGTACCTGCACCTGTCCTGTCTCTCACACACACGGTTCAGAACCAGCACCTGTTCTGTCTCTCTCACACACACGGTTCAATACCAGCACCTGTATTGTCTCTCACACATATGGTTCAGTACTAGCACCTGTCCTGTCTCTCACACACACGGTTCAGTACTAGCACCTGTCCTGTCTCTCACACACACGGTTCAGTAATAGCACCTGTCCTGTCTGTCACACACACAGTTCAGTACTAGCACCTGTCCTGTCTCTCACACACACACGCTTCTCTATCAGCACCTGTCATGTCTCTCACACATACGGTTCAGTACCCGCACCAGTCCTGTCTCACACACACACTGTTCAGTTCTAGCACCTGTCCTGTCTCAAACACACACACGGTTCAGTACCAACACCAGTCCTGTCTCACACATACACACACGGTTCAGTACTAGCACCTGTCCAGTCTCTCACACACACGGTTAAGTACTAGCACCTGTCCTGTCTCACACACACACGGTTCAGTACCAGCACCAGTCCTGTCTCTCACACACACACACGGTTCAGTACTAGCATCTATCCTGTCTCTCACTCACACGGTTCAGTACCAGCACCTGTCCGGTCTTTCACACACACGGTTCTATACTAAGGTAAGGTAATTACCAAAGAAGGCACCAAACCGGGAAGGTTAAGTAGCACCATCAAAGTGCGAAATAATTAGAGGGCGCTAAATATCACCAAGAATGCCAATACGAGAACAAAAACGCATAAGGCGAACAATATTAAAAGTATCCGATTCACCTAGAATACTATCGAGGGGCAAGTGACCGCGAGGGACGGTCGGAAAGCAAGACACACGCTCGTCCTTTATGTCAGGACAGTCAACAAGGATATGCACAACTGTAAGAGGGACAACGCAATCCGGACAATAATGAGCAGGGCGGCGCTCCATTAATTAAGTGACCGTGGGTTAAGCAGGTATGACCAACCCGCAGCTGTGCCAAAGCAGTTTCCCACCGCCGGTTATGGTGGCAGGAGGAAGGCCACGGGGACACACTACGTTTGAGAGTACACAGCTTGTTACCAACCACAGAGGACCAACAACCCTGCCAACGGGCAAGAATGGAAGAATGAATAACAGGATAAAAGTCGGTTCAGTTCTAGCACCTGTCCTGTCTCTCTCACACACGGTTCAGTACTAGCACCTGTCCTGTATCTCACACACACGGTTCAGTACTAGCAACTGTCCTGTCTCTAACACATATGGTTCAGTACAAGCACCTGTGTTGTCTCTCTCACACACGGTACAGTACTAGCACCTGTCCTGCCTCACACACACACACACACACGGTTCAGTACTAGCACCTGTCCTGTCTCTCACACACACACGGTTCAGTACTAGCAACTGTCCTGTCTCTAACACATATGGTTCAGTACTAGCACCTGTCCTGTCTCTCTCACACACGGTTCAGTACTAGCACCTGTCCTGTCTCACACACACACGGTTCAGTACTAGCACCTGTCGTGTCTCTCACACACACGGTTCAGTGCTAGCACCTGTCCTGTCTTTCACACACACACGGTTCAGTACCAGCACCTGTTCTGTCTCTCTCACACACACGGTTCAGTTCCAGCACCTGTCTTGTCTCTCACACACACACACACGGTTCAGTACTAGCATCTGTCTAGTCTCTCACTCACACGGTTCAGTACTAGCACCTGTCCGGTCTCTCATACACACGGTTCAGTACTAGCACCTGTCCTGTCTTTCACACACACACGGTTCAGTACTAACACCTGTCATGTCTCACACACACACGGTTTAGTACTAGCACCTGTCCTGTCTCACACACACACGGTTCAGTACTAGCATCTGTCGTGTCTCTCACACACACGGTTCAGTGCTAGCACCTGTCCTGTCTTTCACACACACACGGTTCAGTACCAGCACCTGTTCTGTCTCTCTCACACACACGGTTCAGTTCCAGCACCTGTCTTGTCTCTCTCACACACACACACGGTTCAGTACTAGCACCTGTCCTGTCTTTCACACACACACTGTTCAGTACTAACACCTGTCGTGTCTCACACATACACGGTTCAGTACTAACACCTGTCGTGTCTCTCTCACACACCGTTCAGTACTAGCACCGGTCTTGTCTCTCACACACACACGGTTCAGTACTAGCAACTGTCCTGTCTCTCTCACACACAGTTCAGTACTAGCACCAGTCCTCTCTCTCCCACACACGGTTCAGTAGTAGCACCTGTCCTGTCTCGCACACACACATGGTTCAGTACAAGCATCTGTCATGTCTCACAGAAACACACACGGTAATGTATCGGCACCTGTCTTGTCCCTCTCACACACACACATACAGTTCAGTGCTAGCACATGTCCTGTCTCACACACACACGATTCAGTATCAGCACCTGTCCGGTCTCTCACACACACGGTTCAGTACTAAGGTAAGGTTATTATCAAAAGAAGGCACCAAACCGGGAAGGTTAAGTAGCACCATCAAAGTGCGAAATAATTAGAGGGCGCTAAATATCACCAAGAATGCCAATACGAGAACAAAAACGCATAAGGCGAACAATATTAAAAGTATCCGATTCACCTAGAATACTATCGAGGGACAAGTGACCGCGAGGGACGGTCGGAAAGCAAGACACACGCTCGTCCTTTATGTCAGGACAGTCAACAAGGATATGCACAACTGTAAGAGGGACAACGCAATCCGGACAATAATGAGCAGGGCGGCGCTCCATTAATTAAGTGACCGTGGGTTAAGCAGGTATGACCAACCCGCAGCTGTGCCAAAGCAGTTTCACACCGCCGGTTATGGTGGCAGGAGGAAGGCCACGGGGACACACTACGTTTGAGAGTACACAGCTTGTTACCAACCACAGAGGACCAACAACCCTGCCAACGGGCAAGAATGGAAGAATGAATAACAGGATAAAAGTCGGTTCAGTTCTAGCACTTGTCCTGTCTCTCTCACACACGGTTCAGTACTAGCACCTGTCCTGTATCTCACACACACGGTTCAGTACTAGCAACTGTCCTGTCTCTAACACATATGGTTCAGTACAAGCACCTGTGTTGTCTCTCTCACACACGGTACAGTACTAGCACCTGTCCTGCCTCACACACACACACACACACGGTTCAGTACTAGCACCTGTCCTGTCTCTCACACACACACGGTTCAGTACTAGCAACTGTCCTGTCTCTAACACATATGGTTCAGTACTAGCACCTGTCCTGTCTCTCTCACACACGGTTCAGTACTAGCACCTGTCCTGTCTCACACACACACGGTTCAGTACTAGCACCTGTCGTGTCTCTCACACACGGTTCAGTGCTAGCACCTGTCCTGTCTTTCACACACACACGGTTCAGTACCAGCACCTGTTCTGTCTCTCTCACACACACGGTTCAGTTCCAGCACCTGTCTTGTCTCTCACACACACACACACGGTTCAGTACTAGCATCTGTCTAGTCTCTCACTCACACGGTTCAGTACTAGCACCTGTCCGGTCTCTCACACACACGGTTCAGTACTAGCACCTGCCCTGTCTTCCACACACACACGGTTCAGTACTAACACCTGTCGTGTCTCACACACACACGGTTTAGTACTAGCACCTGTCCTGTCTCACACACACAAGGTTCAGTACTAGCACCTGTCGTGTCTCTCACACACACGGTTCAGTGCTAGCACCTGTCCTGTCTTTCACACACACACGGTTCAGTACTAGCACCTGTTCTGTCTCTCTCACACACACGGTTCAGTTCCAGCACCTGTCTTGTCTCTCACACACACACACACGGTTCAGTACTAGCACCTGTCCTGTCTTTCACACACACACGGTTCAGTACTAACACCTGTCGTGTCTCACACACACACGGTTCAGTACTAACACCTGTCGTGTCTCTCTCACACACCGTTCAGTACTAGCACCGGTCTTGTCTCTCACACACACACGGTTCAGTACTAGCAACTGTCCTGTCTCTCTCACACACAGTTCAGTACTAGCACCAGTCCTCTCTCTCCCACACACGGTTCAGTAGTAGCACCTGTCCTGTCTCGCACACACACATGGTTCAGCACAAGCATCTGTCATGTCTCACAGAAACACACACGGTAATGTATCGGCACCTGTCTTGTCCCTCTCACACACACACATACAGTTCAGTGCTAGCACATGTCCTGTCTCACACACACACGGTTCAGTATCAGCACCTGTCCGGTCTCTCACACACACGGTTCAGTACTAAGGTAAGGTAATTATCAAAAGAAGGCACCAAACCGGGAAGGTTAAGTAGCACCATCAAAGTGCGAAATAATTAGAGGGCGCTAAATATCACCAAGAATGCCAATACGAGAACAAAAACGCATAAGGCGAACAATATTAAAAGTATCCGATTCACCTAGAATACTATCGAGGGACAAGTGACCGCGAGGGACGGTCGGAAAGCAAGACACACGCTCGTCCTTTATGTCAGGACAGTTAACAAGGATATGCACAACTGTAAGAGGGACTACGCAATCCGGACAATAATGAGCAGGGCGGCGCTCCATTAATTAAGTGACCGTGGGATAAACAGGTATGACCAACCCGCAGCTGTGCCAAAGCAGTTTCACACCGCCGGTTATGGTGGCAGGAGGAAGGCCACGGGGACACACTACGTTTGAGAGTACACAGCTTCTTAACAGCCACAGAGGACCAACAACCCTGCCAACGGGCAAGAATGGAAGAATGAATAACAGGATAAAAGTCGGTTCAGTTCTAGCACCTGTCCTGTCTCTCTCACACACGGTTCAGTACTAGCACCTGTCCTGTATCTCACACACACGGTTCAGTACTAGCAACTGTCCTGTCTCTAACACATATGGTTCAGTACAAGCACCTGTTCTGTCTCTCTCACACACGGTTCAGTACTAGCACCTGTTCTGTCTCTCTCACACACGGTTCAGTTGTAGCACCTGTCCTGTCTCACACACACACACAGACACTGTTCAGTACTAGCACCTGTCGTGTCTCACACACACACGGTTCAGTACTAGCACCTGTCCTGTCTCTCACACACACGGTTCAGTACTAGCACCTGTCCTGTCTTTCACACACACACGGTTCAGTACCAGCACCTGTTCTGTCTCTCTCACACACACGGTTCAGTTCCAGCACCTGTCCTGTCTCTCACACACACGCACACGGTTCAGTACCAGCACCTGTCCTGCCTCTCACACACACACACGGTTCAGTACCAGCACCTGTCCTGTCTTTCACACACACACGGTTCAGTACCAGCACCTGTCCTGTCTCACACACACACGGTTCTGTATCAGCACCTGTCCTGTCTCTCACACACACGGTTCAGTACCAGCACCAGTCCTGTCTTTCACACACACGGTTAAGTACTAGCACCTGTCCTGTCTCACACACACAAGGTTCAGTACCAGCACCAGTTCTGTCTCTCTCACACACACACACGGTTCAGTACTATCACCTGTCCGGTCTCTCACACACACGGTTCAGTACCAGCACCTGTCCTGTCTCTCTCACACACGGTTCAGTACTAGCACCTGTCCTGTCTCTCACACACACACAGTTCAGTACTAACACCTCTCGTGTCTCACACACACACGGTTCAGTACTAGCACCAGTCCTGTCTCTCCCACACACGGTTCAGTAGTAGCACCTGTCCTGCCTCGCACACACACATGGTTCAGTACAAGCATCTGTCATGTCTCACAGAAACACACACGGTAATGTATCGGCACCTGTCTTGTCCCTCTCACACACATACAGTTCAGTGCTAGCACGTGTCCTGTCTCACACACACACGGTTCAGTATCAGCACATATCCTGTCTCTCTCACACTCACAGTTATGTATCGGCACCTGTCCTTTCTCTTTCACACACGGTTCAGTACCAGCACCTGTCCTGTCTCTAACACTGTTCAGTACCAGAACCTGGCCTGTCTCTCACACACACACGATTCAGTAACAGAACACGTCCTGTCTCTCTTACACATGGTTCACTACTAGCACCTGTCCTGTCTCTTTCACACACACACGGGTCAGTAACGGCTCCCGTCCTGTCTCTCACGCACACGGTTCAGTATTAGCACCTGTCCTGTCTTTCACACACACGGTTCAGTACTAGCACCTGTCCTGTCTCTCACACACACACGCTTCTGTATCAGCACCTGTCCTGTCTCACACACATAGGGTTCAGTACTAGCACCTGTCCTGTCTCTCACACACACGGTTCAGTACCAGCACCTGTCCTGTCTCTCACACACACTGTTCAGTACTAGGATCTGTCCTGTCTCTAACACACACGATTCAGTACTAGCACCTGTCCTGTCTCTCACACACACGGTTCAGTACCAGCACCTGTCTTGTCTCTCACACACGGTTCAGTACTAGCACCTGTCCTGTTCTCTCACACACACGGTTGAGTAGAAGGACCTGTCCTGTCTCTAACACACACGATTCAGTACTAGCACCTGTCCTCTCTCTCACACACACGGTTCAGTACCAGCACCTGTCCTGTCTCTCACACACATACACGGTTCAGTACCATCACCTGTCCTGTCTCTCTCACACACACTGTTCAGAACCAGCACCTGTTCTGTCTCTCACTCGCACGGTTCAGTACCAGCACCTGTCCTTTCTCTCACACACATGGTTTACTACTAGCACCTGTCCTGTCTCTCTCACACACACACGGGTCTGTACCGGCACCTGTCCTGTCTCTCACACACACGGTTCAGTACCAGCACCTGTTTTGTCATACTCCCACACACGGTTCAGAACCAGAACCTGTCTTGTCTCTCACACACACGGTTCAGTACTAGCACCTGTCCTGTCTCTCACACACACGGTTCAGAACCAGCACCTGTCTTGTTTCTCACACACGGTTCAGTACCAGCACCTGTCCTGTCTCTCACACACACACATGGTTCAGTACCAGAACCTGTCTTGTCTCTCACACACACGGTTCATTACTAGCACTCTCCTGTCTCTCACACACACGGTTCAGTAACAGCACCTGTCCCGTCTCTCACACACACGGTTCAGTACTAGCACCTGTCCTGTCTCTCACACACATGGTTCAATATTAGCACCTGTCCTGTCTCTCACACACACAGTTCAGTACGAGCACCTGTCCTGTCTCTCACACACACGGTTCAGTACTTGCACCTGTCCTGTCTCACACACACACACACGCTTCTGTATCAGCACCTGTTCTGTCTCATACTCGCACGGTTCAGTACCAGCACCTGTCCTTTCTCTCACACACATGGTTCACTACTAGCACCTGTCCTGTCTCTCTCACACACACACGGGTCTGTACCGGAACCTGTCCTGTCTCTCGCACACACGGTTCAGTACCAGCACCTGTTTTGTCATACTCCCACACACGGTTCAGAACCAGAACCTGTCTCTCACACACACGGTTCAGAACCAGCACCTGTCTTGTTTCTCACACACGGTTCAGTACCAGCACCTGTCCTGTCTCTCACACACACACATGGTTCAGTACCAGCACCTGTCTTGTCTCTCACACACACGGTTCATTACTAGCACCTGTCCTGTCTCTCACACACACGGTTCAGTAACAGCACCTGTCCCGTCTCTCACACACACGGTTCAGTACTAGCACCTGTCCTGTCTCTCACACACATGGTTCAATATTAGCACCTGTCCTGTCTCTCACACACACAGTTCAGTACGAGCACCTGTCCTGTCTCTCACACACACGGTTCAGTACTTGCACCTGTCCAGTCTCACACACACACACACGCTTCTGTATCAGCACCTGTCCTGTCTCTCACATACACGGTTCAGTACCACCACCTGTCTTGTCTCTCACACACACGGTTCATTACTAGCAACTGTCCTGTCTCTCACACACACGGTTCAGTACTAGCACCTGTCTTGTCTCTCACACACACGGTTCAGTACTAGCACCTGTCTTGTCTTTCACACACACGGTTCAATACCAGCACCTGTCCTTTCTCACACACACACACGGTTCAGTACTAGCACCTGTTCTGTCTCTCTCACACACGGTTCAGTACTACACCTGCCTGTCTCTCACACACATGGTTCAGTACCAGCACCTGTCCTGTCTCACACACACACACACGTTTCTCTATCAGCACCTGTCCTGTCTCTCACATACACGGTTCAGTTCAGTACCTGTCTTGTCTCACGCACACACACACGGTTCAGTACTAGCAACTGTCCTGTCTCTCTCACACACACGGTTCAGTACTTGCACCTGTCCTCTCTCTCACACACGGTTCATTACTAGCACCTGTCCTGTCTCTCCCACACACGGTTCAGTACTTGCACCGGTCCTGTCTCTCACACACACACGGTTCAGTACTAGCAACTGTCCTGTCTCTAACACACACGGTTCACTACTAGCACCTGTCCTGTCTCTCTCTCACACACACACGGTTCAGTACTAGCATCTGTCCAGTCTCTCACTCACACGGTTCAGTACTATCACCTGTCCGGTCTCTCACACACACGGTTCAGTACTAGCAACTGTCCTGTCTCTAACACACACGGTTCACTACTAGCACCTGTCCTGTCTCTCTCACACACACACACGGTTCAGTACTAGCATCTGTCCTGTCTCTCTCTCACACGGTTCAGTACTAGCACCTGTCCTGTCTCTCACACACACACAGTTCAGTACTAACACCTCTCGTGTCTCACACACACACGGTTCAGTACTAGCACCAGTCCTGTCTCTCCCACACACGGTTCAGTAGTAGCACCTGTCCTGTCTCCCACACACACATGGTTCAGTACAAGCATCTGTCATGTCTCACAGAAACACACACGGTAATGTATCGGCACCTGTCTTGTCCCTCTCACACACATACAGTTCAGTGCTAGCACGTGTCCTGTCTCACACACACACGGTTCAGTATCAGCACATGTCCTGTCTCTCTCACACTCACAGTTATGTATCGGCACCTGTCCTTTCTCTTTCACACACGGTTCAGTACCAGCACCTGTCCTGTCTCTAACACTGTTCAGTACCAGAACCTGGCCTGTCTCTCACACACACACGATTCAGTAACAGAACACGTCCTGTCTCCCACACACACGGTTCAGTACTAGCACCTGTCCTGTCTCTCACACACACGGTTCAGTACCAGAACCTGTCCTGTCTCTCACGCACATACACGGTTCAGTAACAGCACCTGTGCTGTCTCACACACACACAGTTCAGTACCAGCACCTGTTCTGTCTATCTCACACACACGGTTCAGTAGCAGCACCTGTCCTGTCTCTCACACAAACACGGATCAATATCAGCATCTGTCCTTTCTCACATACAGACACTGTTCAGTACCAGCACCTGTCCTGTCTTTCTCACACACACACGGGTCAGGACCGGCACCTGTCCGGTCTCTAACACACACACACACGGTTCAGTACCAGCACCTGTCCTGTCTCTCTTACACACGGTTCAGCACAATCACCTGTCCTGTCTCTCACACACACACACGGTTCAGTACCAGCACCTGTCTTGTCGCACACACACACGGTTCAGTACCAGCACCTGTCTTGTCGCACACACACACGGTTCAGTACCAGCACCTGTTCTGTCTCTCTCACACACACGATTCAGTACCAGTACCTGTCCTGTCTCTCTCACACACACGGTTCCGTACCAGCAATTGTCCAGTCCCTCACACACACACGGTTCAATTTCAGCATCTGTCCATTCTCACATTCAGACACGGTTCAGTACTAGCACCTGTCCTGTCTCTCTCACACACACACGGGTCAGTACCGGCACCTGTCCTGTCTCTCACACACACGGTTCACTACTAGCACCTGTCCTGTCTCTCTCACACACACACAGGTCAGTACTGGCACCTGTCCTGTCTCTCACACACATGGTTCAGTACCAGCACCTGTTCTGTCTCTCTCAAACACACGGTTCAGTACCAGCTCCTGTCTTTTCTCACACACAAGGTTCAGTACTAGCACCTGTCCTGTCTCTCACACACACAGTTCAGTAATAGCACCTGTCCTGTCTCTCACACACACGGTTCAGAACTAGCACCTAACCTGTCTCTCTTACACATGGTTCACTACTAGCACCTGTCCTGTCTCTTTCACACACACACGGGTCAGTAACGGCTCCCGTCCTGTCTCTCACGCACACGGTTCAGTATTAGCACCTGTCCTGTCTTTCACACACACGGTTCAGTACTAGCACCTGTCCTGTCTCTCACACACACACGCTTCTGTATCAGCACCTGTCCTGTCTCACACACATAGGGTTCAGTACTAGCACCTGTCCTGTCTCTCACACACACGGTTCAGTACCAGCACCTGTCCTGTCTCTCACACACACGGTTCAGTACTAGGATCTGTCCTGTCTCTAACACACACGATTCAGTACTAGCACCTGTCCTGTCTCTCACACACACGGTTCAGTACCAGCACCTGTCTTGTCTCTCACACACGGTTCAGTACTAGCACCTGTCCTGTTCTCTCACACACACGGTTGAGTAGAAGGACCTGTCCTGTCTCTAACACACACGATTCAGTACTAGCACCTGTCCTCTCTCTCACACACACGGTTCAGTACCAGCACCTGTCCTGTCTCTCACACACATACACGGTTCAGTACCATCACCTGTCCTGTCTCTCTCACACACACTGTTCAGAACCAGCACCTGTTCTGTCTCTCACTCGCACGGTTCAGTACCAGCACCTGTCCTTTAATTCACACACATGGTTCACTACTAGCACCTGTCCTGTCTCTCTCACACACACACGGGTCTGTACCGGCACCTGTCCTGTCTCTCACACACACGGTTCAGTACTAGCACCTGTTTTGTCATACTCCCACACACGGTTCAGAACCAGAACCTGTCTTGTCTCTCACACACACGGTTCAGTACTAGCACCTGTCCTGTCTCTCACACACACGGTTCAGAACCAGCACCTGTCTTGTTTCTCACACACGGTTCAGTACCAGCACCTGTCCTGTCTCTCACACACACACATGGTTCAGTACCAGAACCTGTCTTGTCTCTCACACACACGGTTCATTACTAGCACTCTCCTGTCTCTCACACACACGGTTCAGTAACAGCACCTGTCCCGTCTCTCACACACACGGTTCAGTACTAGCACCTGTCCTGTCTCTCACACACATGGTTCAATATTAGCACCTGTCCTGTCTCTCACACACACAGTTCAGTACGAGCACCTGTCCTGTCTCTCACACACACGGTTCAGTACTTGCACCTGTCCTGTCTCACACACACACACACGCTTCTGTATCAGCACCTGTTCTGTCTCTCACTCGCACGGTTCAGTACCAGCACCTGTCTTGTCTCTCACACACACGGTTCATTACTAGCAACTGTCCTGTCTCTCACACACACGGTTCAGTACTAGCACCTGTCTTGTCTCTCACACACACGGTTCAGTACTAGCACCTGTCTTGTCTTTCACACACACGGTTCAATACCAGCACCTGTCCTTTCTCACACACACACACGGTTCAGTACTAGCACCTGTTCTGTCTCTCTCACACACGGTTCGGTACTACACCTGCCTGTCTCTCACACACATGGTTCAGTACCAGCACCTGTCCTGTCTCACACACACACACACGTTTCTCTATCAGCACCTGTCCTGTCTCTCACATACACGGTTCAGTTCAGCACCTGTCTTGTCTCACGCACACACACACGGTTCAGTACTAGCAACTGTCCTGTCTCTCTCACACACACGGTTCAGTACTTGCACCTGTCCTCTCTCTCACACACGGTTCATTACTAGCACCTGTCCTGTCTCTCCCACACACGGTTCAGTACTTGCACCGGTCCTGTCTCTCACACACACACGGTTCAGTACTAGCAACTGTCCTGTCTCTAACACACACGGTTCACTACTAGCACCTGTCCTGTCTCTCTCACACACATACGGGTCAGTACCGGCCCCTGTCCTGTCTCTCACACTCACTGTTCAGTACTAGCACCTGTTCTGTCTCTCTCACACACACGGTTCAGTACCAGCACCTGTCTTGTCTCTCACACACAAGGCTCAGTACTAGCACTTGTCCTGTCTCTCACACACACAGTTCAGTGCTAGCACCTGTCCTGTCTCTCACACACACGGTTCTGTACCAGCACCTGTTCTGTCTCTCTCACACACACGGTTCAGTACCAGCTCCTGTCCTGTCTCTCACACACAAGGTTCAGTAGTAGGACCTATCCTGTCTCTAACACACATGATTCATTACTAGCACTTGTCCTGTCTCTCACACACACGGTTCAGTACCAGCACCATTCTTGTCTCTCACACACGGTTCAGTACCAGCACCTGTCCTGTCTCTTACACTCATACACGGTTCAGTACCATCACCTGTCCGGTCTCTAACACACACACACGGTTCAGTACCTGCACCTGTCCTGTCTCACACACACACTGTTCAGAACCAGCACATGTCCTGTCTCTCTCACACACGTACACGGTTCAGTACCAGCACCTGTCCTGTCTCTCTCACACACACACGGTTAAGTACTAGCACCTGTCCTGTCTCTTACACACGGTTCAGTACCATCACCTGTCCTGTGTCTCACACACACACACGGTTCAGTACCAGCACCTGTCCTGCCGCATGTGAGGGGATGGTTCACCAGCTCACTTACAATAGTGCTCTTATGCCTGTGGGAGCCAGTACACTTGTTAAGTGGGCGGACTTAAGTTTGGTAACCAGCAACCGAAACATCTAGTGTTTGGGCTCATGTGAGAGCCCCAGTCATCAGCAGTCCATAAATGTTACCCTGGCCGGGGTGGCAAGACTGTGGACAGTGCTAGAGCTGATAGCATCATCTCATTGTATGGCATGGAGCCAGACAGCTTTGTGCGGGAACGGCTAGGCCCAGGCGTGGGATAAGCTGTGGGCCTCCCGCGCTCGCTGGCCAACTTGAGTCGTTGTCATGGAAACAGCCGCCATCTTAGTAAACATCTTGAGCCGCCATGTTGGTCGGCCATCTTGGAGTTGCCCTAGGGGCTATGCTTCACCGTCGCTGATTGGATGAGAGGGGTAGGCCGCTGTATGCCTTCCTCTCATTGGTTATTTCGAGAAGGACGCGGGGAGAGCCGGTGTAGCATCATTCTGAACACAGCTGCCACTTTGTCAAGACGCTCTCTGTACTCAATTCGGCCAAATTGAAGTATAGGGCGTCGTGGTGGCTGGACTACTCTACTGCTGATGCTTCCTGCTTCACCAACGACAACGGTCGTCACAGAATCCGGCCGAAGTCGTTGCTTGGAGGGGGTTTAAGACATTTTTGTGCAGGGGGTAGAGGTACAGTGATCTGGGATCGTGGGGAATGTGCATACGAGCAGCAACAGACTCGTAGATCCCATACCAGTGTTGATTAGACTTGCTAGTGCTCTGTAGCAGTCGATGGGAAATGGGAAATTAGTGTCAGTGTTAAGGCAAATTTCCCATGTTGTGTGAGACGCTATCGTTGTGCGTGTCACCTGGGTATGAGTGCTTCACTTCACCGGTGGGTCGTGGGTGCGAACTCAGCCGTGTTGAGTGGGAGGGGTTCGAGTGTGCGCCAATTTTCCGTATAAGTACCATGTAAGGTACTACCGCCACTTACGCCACCCGGAGCAAGCCAGCCACCGGAAGCGGGGTGCCTGATGTATGGGAAGGTGTGTAGCCGGCAGTGTGAATGAGTAAGTACCTATGTGTGTATTTCTGGTGATTAGTAGTCTCTAAAGCTTGAATTCGAGGTCAAGTGTTCCGTCACATTGTCACGCAGCACCTGTTCAGGTGGAGTGAATTGTGGGTGAGGAGATTAATCACCTGTGTTGTCATCTTGTCAATCCAGAGGGACTTAAGTCTGGTGTACACAGACGTACAGTGTGTGTGTGTGTGTGGGTACACACGGGAACAGAGGATACATAGATTAGCCAAGGACTGAGAGGATGTCCATGTAATAATTATATTATTTCATTGTGGTAATCATTTTTGATCGTCCGTGGGACGGAGTGATATCATTTCCATGTGTGGTCTTGCAGGTGTGGAATTCCAAGACTGAGCACTCAGGTATGTGTAACGCCAGTGATTCCTGGCAATGATTATTGGGGAGTGTACCACAGTGTGGTCTTAAATTTCTTGTATTGTTCCCAGGGCCGTGACAAGTGTGATTTATATATATATATATTGTGGTTGCAGTATTAATTAACGTAATTTTGGTGAGTTTTGGTGAGTGACGAGGCTGTCTAGAGACCGCCCCCGCTCTGTCGAGTAACGTAACTCTCGAGTGTTTATCAGCATGCGTGACCGATAAATCACTCACCCATGTGATTTAAGGAGTGTGAGATTCTCCTTAGTGTTCCCAATAACGTTTGATAGCTGTAGGCTACATGTGTCAGCAGTAATTATATATATATATATATAAATATATATATATATATATATATATATATATATATATATATATATATATATATATATATATATATATATATATATATATATATATATATATATATATATATAATGTCGTACCTAGTAGCCAGAACGCACTTCACAGCCTACTATGCAAGGCCCGATTTGCCTATTAAGCCAAGTTTTCATGAATTAATTGTTTTTCGACTACCTAACCTACCTAACCTAACCTAACCTAACTTTTTCGGCTACCTAACCTAACCTAACCTATAAAGATAGGTTAGGTTAGGTTAGGTAGGGTTGGTTAGGTTCGGTCATATATCTACGTTAATTTTAACTCCAATAAAAAAAAAATTGACCTCATACATGATGAAATGGGTAGCTTTATCATTTCATAAGAAAAAAATTAGAGAACATACATTAATTCAGGAAAACTCGGCTTATTAGGCAAATCGGGCGTTGCATAGTAGGCCGAGAAGTGCGTTCTGGCTACTAGGTACGACATATATATATATATATATATATATATATATATATATATATATATATATATATATATATATATATATATATATATATATATATATATATATATTAGTATATTTTGGTAGCAGTCTTTCCTGTAGACATATATTATTAAATATGACCGAAAAAGTAAGATTAATAATTCTAACATGAATTTTCTCAATCTTTCGTACATTACGTTTCACTGTTGGAGGTAAATCAAAAATCACTTCTCCAAAATTCATTTTTATTTCTAGTCTGACGCGACACGGGCGCGTTTCGTAAAACTTATTACATTTTCAAAGACTTCACAAATACACAACTGATTAGAACTTGCGTTTCCCTGATTTTATATCTACATTTGAGTGATTTTCCAGATAAAGTTTTTACAAATATTTGCATTTTGGTAATTTGTTTATTTATATATATTTTTTTTTTTTAATAATAATATATAATTATATAATAATAAAAATATGAATGTTGAACATAACTCTTATGATTATAAAGGATATCTCAATAAATTAGAAGAGTTAAAAATGTACCAATTAAAGTTAACTTATTACTTATTTGATCAAACTAGAATATTATGTTATAATATTAATATTGAACTGGAAAACATGATTGAATATACAAAAAAAATACAAATTATAACAAGAAATATTTATGAACATAATCAATTTAGAATTCTTATGTATCTAATTAAACATAATAGGATTCCTGTTCAACTTGCATCGAGTGATGAAGAAGCATTTTCACATATTAAAAATAAAAATAAAAATACTTCTATAATTATGACGGAAAAATCTTATCATCATCTTATAGTTATGAAACATATTATTTTAAAATTATTTAAATTCCAAAAAGATCTATTTTATTATATATATGTTTTGTATTCCAAATTATTATTTATTATAAGTGGTATGGAAAATTATACGAAAATATTTAATTTTTGTATTCTAAATAATTAATGTTGTTATCCCATCTTCTACTTTTTAATATACTTTTCAATCCTTTTTTAGTATTTTTTTTATTTTTGGGTATAAAATAAATACTTTTTAAAGGGCTTCTGCTTTGGTTTGTTTTACTCACTCTATTATTTAAAATTTGATCTCTTTTGTTCTTTTTAGGTTGATTTGACCTTAAACTCGAATTTTTTGGACTATTATTCCTACTGCTACTACCACTACTACTACTACTAGTACTAGTACTAGTACTATTTTGACGTATTTTTTTCATATTTATATTTCCACGATTTTTATTGCCTGTTATACTACTTTTTTTTCTTCTACTTTTATTTCTATTTATATTTTTACTTCTACTTCCACTTGTACTTCTACTTCTACTTTTACTTTTAATTCTACTCCTACTTCTACTTTTATTTTTACTACTTTTACTTTTACTTCTACTACTTTTACTTTTACTTCTACTTCTACTTCTACTTTTTTTGTTCAAAATTTTATTGTTTTTCGGCAACAATATTTCTCTATTTTTTGTATAGAAATATTTATAATTAGTTAAAATATTCTTTAATATATCTGAAGGATTATCTTTGATTAATTTATAGGGAAAAGATCTTATTAGGTTATGATTATTTTTATATTTATTAGGTAAGTAAGCTACCATTGCCGTTATTTTATTAGATACAATATCTGTTTTTTTATGTAAAGATATCACAAGTTCATAATGTAAATGAGTAAGATCTTTAGTTTCTATAATATGTATATTATTTGTATTTTTATGGTAAGGTTCAATGACTCTGTTAATTAATTTACTGATATGCATAGGACTGTAAAAAGGTGTGTATATGTCAAGTATTCCAGATTCAATTATTGGTTGGTCCTCATTATAAAAACAATTATTTATAAGATGATGTATAATACTGTTCTTTATTATATTAATGTCTTGTGTTTTTTGCATGAAAAGAGTATGCCATAAATTTGTAAGAAGAGAAAAGTAAATTAATTTCGAATGAAAACGTTGTAGTAATTTGTAAGATTGAGGCGCCTTTTGTTTTAATATTTTAATAAACATTTCTGGATCATATTTAATTGTATGATAACTAATTAAATTTGAGGCTGGTTTAGTAGTTAAACCAGCGATATAATATATTTGTTGGATGAAAATTTCAGAATTGTGCTCACTCCAAAATTGAACTTGATGATTACTAATACTAACCTCATCTATATTTTTTGTTATTGAGTACATTATATAAATTAATCGATTGAGAGCTAACCTACAAGATGATTCCGATAAACCTGGATATAAATCATCAATATAAGTATTATTTTGGTTGAATGTCAACCTTAATAAACTATTTTCTGAAGAATTATTATTAATTTGGTATATATATTTCAGTGTATAAGCATAAGTCATTATGCTTATTATTTTTTATTACAATAAAAAAAAGCACCCCATAATCAAAATAATATGTAAACTAATTTTCCAATATCTACTACCTCTACTTATATCCCAACAATTATAGGTGGATGTGATGAAATTGATTAAATGAAAACGGGATTTACATAATAGATATTTTGCATGTATATGGATTAAAGTTTAACTCGTTTAAATTGTTATAAAAAACTTGTTCTCCCTTAACTTCATTACTTTCATTTTGAGACTCCTTCCAATGATCTGGTGGTATATATGCCAGATAATATTGAACTTCATACATATGAGTATCAGTTTTTATAATATCATTAAATTTTTGTAATAGGGAAAAATGAAGTTCTATCGCTTCTTCCTTAGACATTTTACTAACATTACAATTTAAGTGTTTCATATTTCTTACTTCATCTAAATATTTGGCAAAATTTTCTGGTGTATATATTGGAGATTTTTCAACACAAAAACCTACTTTATAAATATTTTTACATGTTGCTTTCATTATTTTACTTAATTTTCCAATTTCATCAATAAGATTATTTCTAAGAGCATTTTGCCACTCATTATCTTTTTGTACAGTTAAAAATGTCCATAAATTAGTTAGTAATTTTATATAAATGAATATATTTTTATTTTCACTGTTCCTAGAAGGTGATTTATTAATTTTTTCAGTGTATTGTGCACAATAATTTGAAAGAATACCATTATCTGAAACATGAGCTGGATTTATCTTCCAGTTAAGATTTCTACCGATTCCTCCCAGGCCAACAATGTCATATATTTTTCGGATAATGAGCAAATCTCCACAAAACGACGTGGGAAAATGATAGGAGCCATCAGCTGAATAACATGAACCACGGGATCTGGGTTCATAATTGGTATTTATAATTGTATACATTGATAATGTAATATACTGGTGAATTAACAATCTTAATGGTAAAGTTTTACAATTTACAAATGTGAAGAATTTCTTGTTAAATGTAATGTGATTTATATTTTCAGATACTATTACCTTATATTTACACTCTTTTACCACATCATTCATCGTGATAGAATATTTAAATGGAAATAATATACGTTTGTTATATCCAATATCCGAAGATGATCTCCTTCTAGTGTCTGGGCCTGGTGAGGTTCCCCGTGTTCGTTGACGGGTGTTGGTTCAGGTTGACTTTGATTTTTGGGGAGTTGTTCGATTTAGCTTTGATTTTTTTGTCTTTGGAGTAGAAGTTGAAGTTGAGGGGTTATTCAATTCTTCCAGTTCCACTGAAGTATCCGAATCATCATCATCCTGTGTCGTGCTGGTTCGATTTAGCTTTGATTTTTTTGTCTTTGGAGTAGAAGTTGAAGTTGAGGAGTTATTCAATTCTTCCAGTTCCACTGAAGTATCCGAATCATCATCATCCTGTGTCGTGCTGGTTCGATTTAGCTTTGATTTATTTGTCTTTGGAGTAGAAGTTGAAGTTGAGGAGTTATTCAATTCTTCCTGTTCCATTGAAGTATCCGAATCATTTTCCTCCATCTCTTCTGTATCACTTAAAACTGGATTTTGATTTGACATAATTGTATCTATTTTTTTATAATATACTAAAATTTTATTTGATAATGTACTTGGTTCAAGCAAAAAAAAAAAAAAACAAAAAAAAAAAAACGCCTATGTTATACAGATACATTTTTAGGAGGAAGAAAGGGAATGGGGTGGGGTACTTCAAATAGTATTGGCAGCTGGAAGTCAGTCTCCTAAGGTATCAAACAAATATATGTACAAATAATAAAAACAAAATAATGTTATTAAAATTATAAGAATAAGAAATATGGTATACTGAAATATATTTAATTTAGATTTTTTGTTTTCTTTTTCAATATGATGAAACGGTTCAGGATATAATGATTTTGGTTTGAAGTAAAAGTTTTGGGTGATGAATAGTCACCATTTCGATGCCAATATATTTCAAGAGGAAATGTATTTGACATTCCCCAATTAGGTTCTAAGAGGGACTCATGTACAATATTTGATATTGTTAATATAAATCCATTTTTCTTGCCATATTGAATAAATGCTAATGTTAAGGCCGCTACAAAAGCAGATTCCTTTTGAGTAAAAGATTGAATATATTTATGTTTTTTCTTAAAAATAGAAAGGAAATGTATTTTAGGAACCAATTGTAACTTTTTAATATCAAAGTCAATTAAATTATTAATTAAAGGTTGGCCTTCATCATCAACTAATTCATAAGGTATTTCATCAAGTTCATTCATTTTTTTTTATTTCTCTAGTTATAGTATATATATATATATATATATATATATGCACGTTTTTATTACATTGCAACTATGGAATTTGTAAAAAAAAAAAGAACTTTATAAACTTTTGGAACCAGGAACTGATATTACAGCTTTTCTCTGGAAAAATGATCCAACATACTTCAATTCAGAATCAATTAGATTCAACACATGATATGTACAAATTAACTACTATTACTACTACTACTACTACTACTACCACCACCACAAACACTACCACTACCACTACTAATAGTACTCCTACTACTACTACTACTATAATGCCATATTTTACCTATCCTATTAATCAAACATCATCCAATTCGGTATATTCAGGATTAATAGATGATTGTAAAAATATTAGTGATAGTTTATACTCTGTACAACATAAATTGCTTGAATGTCCTCTTATCCCAAATATTTTCGATCCCATTTTCAAACGTGATATTGCTCTTTATGAAAATAAATCACTAATAGGCATAAACAACCTCATTGACTTGCGAATGGCACGAGTATGGTGTGAATACCTAATGACAGATAAAATCAAACGATACGGAACCTGTCATAATCATCCGATCTTCAACAATTGTCCCGGGTGGTTAATTGATGCTGTTCATCTACAGATTGCCAACCCCAATATCTCTCTAATATATTCTACAGATATTAGAGGGGTTAATAAACATCTTGGTCAACTATGTAGTTTAATAAATTTACATCATATATTTAGACGCTTTGAAAACATTAATATAAATTATTCTGCATTACTTCTCCAATTAAAGAAATGGAATTAGCTGGTGTAGTTTTGAACTCAATAACAGTATCAAGTCACTACTATTCAAAGAAGGCCTATCAACTAAAAGGATACACTGACAATGACTTTAAAAAGGATATAGATGATTTTGTAAAAATATTTGAAAAAGTAAAACACCATATTCTTGCATTACAAGTTTTACCGGAAAATTGTTGTAGGATTTCTCTCACTTCAACAGTCAGTGATTTACAAGAACCAAAATTTCAAACACTGTTAAATTCAGTCAATAAATTCCAGTTATCGACTGTTTGGAACATAACAGGCATTCCTGTACTTTTTCGTAACTTAAACTGTACAGTCTTAAATATTTGGTCATATAATATTATTCAAATTGTTGAAGCCCCCTTTGATTTAATTGGAGTGACAGCCCTTGTGGATTTTGTTAACATATATGGGGAAGTTGGTCATAAATACAATGAAATTGAAATTATTAATGGTAAACAAGAAACTCGCTTTAATGCTATTATACCAATTTTCACACCTGAGGAGCTCATGTTATGGGATCACTGATGGAAACTAACCTTTTTGCTAAAATGATGACTTTTGCAGTTTTGAGGAATCCGATTATTAAGGATCACAATGCTCATCTAGGATCATTAGCTGTCTTGTTGATAAAACTCTTTGAGAAGTATCCAATTAAAAGCCGACCCAAGTATGTTTGTAGAATAATTAATAGTATTCAAGCTACTGTTGTTAATGGATACATGAAACGATGGAAACTGAAAAAATATTGGGAGATTTTGAAAAGTGAAAATAATATAAATCAAGCATTAATGACAGAGAGTATTTTAAAATTTGATGGAATATCTCTTAAGTGTGAAACGCTAATTAAACCCATGTTCATAATGTATATAATGATGAGAGATAATAACCCAGAGTCCCCTCAGTATATGAAGACTTTAATAAAGAGAATCATGAAAATAATAATTTTAGAATATGTGGGCAGATGTGTTTGTAAAGGCAAATTTGAGTATCCTTACTCACATTTTTTTATCACCTCTGATAAATATAAGAAAGAGAAGCAGAAATGTTTGGAACATAATGTTGAAGAATCTGAATATAATATAGAAAATTATTATACATTACATGAAGTTCGAAAAGCTTTAAACATTTAGATGTGACCAAACTTTGTCCAGCCAATATTTTTTCTTTATAGGAAATACAAATAAATGGTGAGAAAATTGCAGCCCTTTATTCATGGTCTCATGCAGGAGATTTGTCTTTAAAAACTTTGAGGATATTTGTCATAGAGATGATGAAGGAATTTGAAGAGTATGAAATCGAATTAGTATTGAATGAGTTGTTTAATGACATTTTTTTTTTTAAATGTTTGTATCATGCTTTGAAGTTTCCAAGCTCTCGTGAAAGACTAAAAAAATTTGAGCAAATTGAGGACTATGATAAATGTCGCTTTAATATTAGAAATGAGATGATTAGAGAAGTCATAGAGAAATGGAATCTCAGAGATATTTATAAAAAAAAAGTGGAAAAAAATTGGGTGATGTCATACATGAAAGTTCACCAAGAAATATTGAATCCAATGACACCTAAGGAAATAATGGATAAAGTCCATCAGATGGGATTGTTTAATTGTGAGAAAACATCATTCCATGACATATATATATTCAGATATATAAGTGATTTATATATTCAGATATATAAGTGATTTACAAGAACCAAAATTTCAAACACTGTTAAATTCAGTCAATAAATTCCAGTTATCGACTGTTTGGAACATAACAGGCATTCCTGTACTTTTTCGTAACTTAAACTGTACAGTCTTAAATATTTGGTCATATAATATTATTCAAATTGTTGAAGCCCCCTTTGATTTAATTGGAGTGACAGCCCTTGTGGATTTTGTTAACATATATGGGGAAGTTGGTCATAAATACAATGAAATTGAAATTATTAATGGTAAACAAGAAACTCGCTTTAATGCTATTATACCAATTTTCACACCTGAGGAGCTCATGTTATGGGATCACTGATGGAAACTAACCTTTTTGCTAAAATGATGACTTTTGCAGTTTTGAGGAATCCGATTATTAAGGATCACAATGCTCATCTAGGATCATTAGCTGTCTTGTTGATAAAACTCTTTGAGAAGTATCCAATTAAAAGCCGACCCAAGTATGTTTGTAGAATAATTAATAGTATTCAAGCTACTGTTGTTAATGGATACATGAAACGATGGAAACTGAAAAAATATTGGGAGATTTTGAAAAGTGAAAATAATATAAATCAAGCATTAATGACAGAGAGTATTTTAAAATTTGATGGAATATCTCTTAAGTGTGAAACGCTAATTAAACCCATGTTCATAATGTATATAATGATGAGAGATAATAACCCAGAGTCCCCTCAGTATATGAAGACTTTAATAAAGAGAATCATGAAAATAATAATTTTAGAATATGTGGGCAGATGTGTTTGTAAAGGCAAATTTGAGTATCCTTACTCACATTTTTTTATCACCTCTGATAAATATAAGAAAGAGAAGCAGAAATGTTTGGAACATAATGTTGAAGAATCTGAATATAATATAGAAAATTATTATACATTACATGAAGTTCGAAAAGCTTTAAACATTTAGATGTGACCAAACTTTGTCCAGCCAATATTTTTTCTTTATAGGAAATACAAATAAATGGTGAGAAAATTGCAGCCCTTTATTCATGGTCTCATGCAGGAGATTTGTCTTTAAAAACTTTGAGGATATTTGTCATAGAGATGATGAAGGAATTTGAAGAGTATGAAATCGAATTAGTATTGAATGAGTTGTTTAATGACATTTTTTTTTTTAAATGTTTGTATCATGCTTTGAAGTTTCCAAGCTCTCGTGAAAGACTAAAAAAATTTGAGCAAATTGAGGACTATGATAAATGTCGCTTTAATATTAGAAATGAGATGATTAGAGAAGTCATAGAGAAATGGAATCTCAGAGATATTTATAAAAAAAAAGTGGAAAAAAATTGGGTGATGTCATACATGAAAGTTCACCAAGAAATATTGAATCCAATGACACCTAAGGAAATAATGGATAAAGTCCATCAGATGGGATTGTTTAATTGTGAGAAAACATCATTCCATGACATATATATATTCAGATATATAAGTGATTTATATATTCAGATATATAAGTGATTTACAAGAACCAAAATTTCAAACACTGTTAAATTCAGTCAATAAATTCCAGTTATCGACTGTTTGGAACATAACAGGCATTCCTGTACTTTTTCGTAACTTAAACTGTACAGTCTTAAATATTTGGTCATATAATATTATTCAAATTGTTGAAGCCCCCTTTGATTTAATTGGAGTGACAGCCCTTGTGGATTTTGTTAACATATATGGGGAAGTTGGTCATAAATACAATGAAATTGAAATTATTAATGGTAAACAAGAAACTCGCTTTAATGCTATTATACCAATTTTCACACCTGAGGAGCTCATGTTATGGGATCACTGATGGAAACTAACCTTTTTGCTAAAATGATGACTTTTGCAGTTTTGAGGAATCCGATTATTAAGGATCACAATGCTCATCTAGGATCATTAGCTGTCTTGTTGATAAAACTCTTTGAGAAGTATCCAATTAAAAGCCGACCCAAGTATGTTTGTAGAATAATTAATAGTATTCAAGCTACTGTTGTTAATGGATACATGAAACGATGGAAACTGAAAAAATATTGGGAGATTTTGAAAAGTGAAAATAATATAAATCAAGCATTAATGACAGAGAGTATTTTAAAATTTGATGGAATATCTCTTAAGTGTGAAACGCTAATTAAACCCATGTTCATAATGTATATAATGATGAGAGATAATAACCCAGAGTCCCCTCAGTATATGAAGACTTTAATAAAGAGAATCATGAAAATAATAATTTTAGAATATGTGGGCAGATGTGTTTGTAAAGGCAAATTTGAGTATCCTTACTCACATTTTTTTATCACCTCTGATAAATATAAGAAAGAGAAGCAGAAATGTTTGGAACATAATGTTGAAGAATCTGAATATAATATAGAAAATTATTATACATTACATGAAGTTCGAAAAGCTTTAAACATTTAGATGTGACCAAACTTTGTCCAGCCAATATTTTTTCTTTATAGGAAATACAAATAAATGGTGAGAAAATTGCAGCCCTTTATTCATGGTCTCATGCAAGAGATTTGTCTTTAAAAACTTTGAGGATATTTGTCATAGAGATGATGAAGGAATTTGAAGAGTATGAAATCGAATTAGTATTGAATGAGTTGTTTAATGACATTTTTTTTTTAAATGTTTGTATCATGCTTTGAAGTTTCCAAGCTCTCGTGAAAGACTAAAAAAATTTGAGCAAATTGAGGACTATGATAAATGTCGCTTTAATATTAGAAATGAGATGATTAGAGAAGTCATAGAGAAATGGAATCTCAGAGATATTTATAAAAAAAAAGTGGAAAAAAATTGGGTGATGTCATACATGAAAGTTCACCAAGAAATATTGAATCCAATGACACCTAAGGAAATAATGGATAAAGTCCATCAGATGGGATTGTTTAATTGTGAGAAAACATCATTCCATGACATATATATATTCAGATATGATGTTAAAATCTTAACAAATGCCTGTCAGATATCCACTTGCCCCTATTATCTAATTCCCAGTAAGAATTGTGGTCAACATTTATTTATAGAACGATCCCAAATGGGCGAGGCCTTTCCTCATGCTCTTCACAAAACAGCTCATAAGACTAAATATAGTATTAAAAAAGGTCTTGAAGAATTTCAGAATGGAACATATACGAAAAAAGGAAAGAAATTATTAGATTCAACATATAAAGAATACAAAAAACATTTGATACAATTACAAAAAATATATAAACATGATTGATACATGGTAGGGGGATTGTATATTAAACTGATGATTTAGGTTTTTTTTAGAATCAAATTAAAGAAATTAGTTCCTACTGGCGGTGGGAGATTAGTTGTAAGACGTGATACAAAGGAACTCATATCATCTCGAAGTAAATCTGAACGTTCAGTGGCCATAATTTGACGTTTAACATCCTCAAAACTTGTCGCAGAAATAATATTTGCGGGAAATTTATTTCCTCTGCGATTTATGGAATTAATAGAGGCATTAGATAACACCGTTAAGATATTGTCCTTCCTCAATTAGTTTCTTTATTCCATTGATTTTTTCCCTGAGATTAGTTTCAATATTGGTGTAAACTCCCTTAAAACGCCCAGTAAAATTACCTCTTACATCTTTTATGTTCATAATCCTTAGAAATGGTTCATCACAAATTTTCTTTTCTATGTTAATAATCTCTCTCTCTCTCTCAAAAAAAATCTCTTTGTCTTTGTTATAAATTTGAATTATTCTCCGATTCCATTGTGTAATCAGTTGATCCATTATTTTTACATTTAAATCTTGAAATTGTAAATGAAGAATATATTCAGTTTTGCTATTTGTAAACATGTATATTTTTTCACCATTATATTGTTTAAGATAAACATACTCATCAAGATAAAATTCACTTTCTAATGTTCCACCAGGCAATAAAGAGCCTTCTACAGATAAACGTATTTTTACAGAACTGCAATGACTACTTATATTCTTCATTACATCTTCCATATCATCCATTTCAAGTACTTGAAATAAATTTGGTATTGTATTTCCAGTATTAAGTTGTGCTTGTAAAAATAAACTCTGTTTAACTGGATATTCTTTTCCAATTCCTAACACAAAAAATTCACACTTTTTTCCAACAGGACATTTCATTTTTTCAAGTTGAGTTTCAGCCTTATCTCTTGATACACTATGGAAGCCATCAGTAATAAAAAACACTTTAATATCTTTTGATTGACAACTTTCAATTTCCTCTTGAATTTTCTTTAATGCTCTGATTAAATCAGTAGAACTATTTCTAAAATCACTTTTTTGAATCTGTGGGCTACATCCCTTTTTCTCAATAACATCACTAAAGGTATACCTAACAGTTTCATTTCCACACTTCTCTAAAATAGGAGCCATATACTTATTCCATTGGTTCATTAATGCTGACCAATAAACACTCATTGAAGTTGAAGTATCAATCATCAGTATATTATATGATAATTGGGTAAAAAGGTCAGGGAGAGTAGAAGGTAAATGTAGAATAACATCCATCCTTCCTTCAGCCTGTAAAAAAAAAATTTCAATGTATTTTCATAAATATTATTAAAATTTTCGGCTACCTAACCTAAATTAACCCATAAAGACTACTAGGTACGACATATAATAATGAAAGAGAATGATAACTAATACTTACAATTTGTGAGGAAAGAAGATGATAAGCTTCAACCTTTACATTTATGGGAATAGATATTTCAATTCCATCCATTTTTTCTGGTGAAAAAGTTGGTGGTAATGAGTTGAGAAGATAACTTAATGAATGTTATCATGCGTTATCATTGGTATCCATACGCTTCAGTATGACAGTCAGAGCATCCTCAACTGATTGTCATTCAGGAGGTATCCCACATTATAAGTCAGAGCATCCTCAACTGATTGTCATTCAGGAGGTATCCCACATTATAGTCAGAGCATCCTCATGATCGTCCTTCAGAAGGTATGGCTCCACAAGCAATTCTCTTTTCCATCAATAGACGAAATGTTCTAACGTTACGAGCCTGCAAAATTCCAACGTTTTAAAGTTTAATACTTTTCCCTATTTCACTGTTAAACTGGAGGTAACGAGGGCTTATCTTGGCCCCAGCCTCTTTGTTCTCCATGTGAATTAGCACAAATGAACAGCCTAAGAGTTACATTCACTAATATATATACTGTCAGAATGATATGACGTCATTTCCTCTTAAAAGATCATTATGATATTATATTAAAAAGTAACATCTTTTACCACTCTTTTCCAGTACTGATTTAATGCGACGTACACACAAGGTGCCTGGGAGTTACTACCATAGTGTTTGACTGTAGTCATATTTATTTTCCTGATACCCAAATTTTTGGTTGGTGTCGAGAGACGACTCTGTATGATGGTGTATTCCAGACGTCTGTTAAGATCGATGTTGAAGGATATGTTGTTGGCTGAAGTAATAAACAGAGAAAATAAATTTCCCCATAATCCTTCTCCTTATACAAATGGTGGATTCTCTACTGTCTGCTCCCATCTGTTGACATCATAGTATTTTGGGGTTACCAGGAGTAGGGGGAGAGGTTCAACAATCTCATCTCATCCTGATATTTGGCATAGGTACATGACTACTTTCCTTCATTTTGTTCTATTATTTAGATTTTTTGTATCATAACCTTTATAGAAATTTGAATTGGATTCAAGTTTATTAAAAAATAATATGATAATTTTACCATCATTAAAAAAAAAAAAAAAAAAAAAAAAGAGGAGGATAATTGATATTTTTGAAGGAAGGAAAGAAGAGAACGTAGTAGTATATAATGGTCTATTGGGATTATATGAAAATGGTGGTTCCTTCTCCAGTTTCTCCTTTTTTTTCCTCCACCTCTTCTACCATATCCATATCTTCAGACCCCTCTACCTTAATGTTCAATTTTATATTTTTAAATATAATGTTCCTTGTCTCAATTTTAAATTCCACTTCATTGTTACCTTCTTGAAGTTCAAGTTTCATTACCACAAATCAAATGGCGGTAATGAATCTTCTTCCATTGGGAAATCATATTTTGAAAATTCCTGTATAAATAAATCTTGACTGGCTGCATGGGTACATGATATCCAGAGTCTATTCATGTAAATTGGTTTGGATTCATTTTGTGATCTTACTCGTATTGATTCTATATGATTATTTAACTGGACATCTCGTATTTCACTCAAATCAGTAACGTCAACACTATCTGAAATATTCCATGGAAATATTAAAACAATTGGGTTTTTGGAATAATATCCTTTATCATATACACAATTTTGCAATATTTTATTTATGTGAAAAGATTCACTATTATGCCAATATTTGTAAGCATTATTATAATTAATAAGAAAGGTATTAAAAGGTTTTACTATGGTATTTTCAATTTCAAATTTATTCTTAAGATTATATGATAATGGTAATGTAGGAACAATGAAAAAACCTGTTTTTATTCTTATATCTTCCTCAATAAAAGGGAAGAATAGTGATTCTAAAATTGATTTCCTGTTGTATTGTTTCCCTGTTTGAGTCATAGAGAATTGTACCAGTTCCTGAGGCACAGAATTTTCTATTTGACTAATTGAAGAAGATTGTAATAGGCCTTGATGAATTTCTTTGCCTCCTCCTTCACTTCCTCTTCCATCTGCATCTGTTCCTTTGCCGCCACCTCCTCCTCCTTCACTTCCTCTTCCATCTGCATCTGTTCCTCCTCCTCCTTCACTTCCTCTTCCATCTGCATCTGTTCCTCCTCCTCCTCCTCCTTCACTTCCTCTTCCATCTGCATCTGTTCCTCTTCCTCCTCCTCCTTCACTTCCTCTTCCATCTGCATCTGCATCTGTTCCTTTGCCGCCACCTCCTCCTCCTCTTCCTTCACTTCCTCTACCACCTGCATCTGTTCCTTTGCAGCCACCTCCTCCTCCTCCTCCTTCACTTCCTCTTCCATCTGCATCTGTTCCTTTGCCACCACCTCCTCCTCCTCCTCCTCCTTCACTTCCTCTTCCATCTGCATCTGCATCTGTTCCTTTGCCACCACCTCCTCCTCCTCCTTCACTTCCTCTTCCATCTGCATCTGTTCCTTCACCTCCTCCTCCTCCTTCACTTCCTCTTCCACCTGCATCTGTTCCTTTGTCGCCACCTCCTCCTCCTTCACTTCCTCTTCCATCTGCATCTGTTCCTTCACCTCCTCCTCCTTCACTTCCTCTACCACCTGCATCTGTTCCTTTGTCGCCACCTCCTCCTCCTTCACTTCCTCTACCACCTGCATCTGTTCCTTCACCTCCTCCTTCACTTCCTCTACCACCTGCATCTGTTCTTTCACCTCCTCCTCCTCCTCCTTCACTTCCTCTACCACCTGCATCTGTTCTTTCATCTCCTCCTTCACTGCCACTTACACTTCCACCTGCTGCATCTATTCCTTTGTCTCTTCCTCTTTCTCCTCTTTTACATAAATAAATAATTATTATAACTGTTATAAAGAATAATATTATTATTAAAAATACAGTCATTGCTTATTGTTTTTTATTTAGGATAATTAAAAAAAAAAAAAAAACTTTTTTCAAAATACTCCACCTCATATCTAAATTAAAGAAATAAAATTGTTCTGCGCAGCTGAGTTGACAGCACATTGGATCGAAATCCCGGGTGCCCGCGAGAAACATTAGGTAGAGTTTCTTTCACCCTGATTCCTAGTAGTAATTAGGTACCTAGGAGTTAATCAGCTGTCACTGGCAGTTTGGTCTAACTAGGATCCGGTCACGGGAACACTAAATAGCCCAAAATCATCTCAATATAACCTCAAGATATTCCCGTTACCAGGGTCATGTACAAATTATCATTAAAACATTAATATTGTTTTTAGAGAAATACAAAAAATGGAAAAGCAGCAGCAACAGCAGTGTCTTTTCAATTATAAACTGTTTTTTGATAATAAAAGGAACGTAAAATTTCCAGCCATTTTATGTTTACCAACATTTATATTATATACGTTTTCAATAATCTTAGATTATTACATTCAAGCTCTAAACCCTTCTTATCAAACCAACTCATCAACTATTCAGTCCGCCAATAATATCTTAATTTCATCCTTTTTATATACACTTCAAACAGTCGTCAATATGGTGGTTTATGTAGATGATGAAGATGGTGATGATGACAGAGATAATAATGGTATCCAACTAAAAAGTGCCAAGGAACTTCATAATATTTTCTTATTCGAGGCCCAGTCTATTATTAACAGTAAAATTAAGAATAATATTAAATATAAAATTAAGCCTTCATTCTTTGCTTTAGAAACCTATATAACAAATGATATCAGTCGCTTAAAATATTTACAACAACTTTTTCAGACAAACTTTCGCATTAATGGAGTTTCAAATTTGGTAGATCTTCTGAATAAACTAGAAGCTGATGGGGCAGTACCTCTTGTTGAAGGCGAATTATCTTTCATTTCAACAGCCACATCTAAATTTCCACCGGTTCATTGCATTATACGACAGATACCACAAAAACATATCCTTTGCCTCAGCGTATGGGTACAAAATTTTGGGGCCCATTTTATTGGCGAATATTCCACACACTGGCCAAATATAGCCAGAAAGATGATCGGTTTAGAAAAGATTCCAACATAGCATATGTTATAAATAGCTATCCTAGCCTGTTGCCCATTATTGTTCCATGTCCACAATGTCGACATTATTACATTAATATTTGTCCCAGTAAGCTGTCTGATAATTTATGTCAGTTGGAAAATTCAACTCCCAACGATATATATTCTCATATTCATAACAGTGTTACAGAGAATTTAATTCCCCTAAAATAATTGATACAATAGATCTTAGGTCAGCATTCATTAGGAGTATTTTGTCTAAACAAGATGTGGTTGATGTCTCTGTTCTAACATACATTACATTAGTGTTAGCTTTTGTATAAAAAGATACAAAGGAAGAGGATTCTGAAGTCTTTTTTGCTGCTACTGTTGTCAGTAACCACAATAAATATATATGTTTTTTGAAGACTGGGCCGGTTAATTTCATTTTCAAATTGTTCGACTAGCCGCCTGATATTTAGAGGTGAACTATTATAATGAGGTACATTTAGTAACTCTTCGTCTTCATTGTATCCATTTGCATTACCATGCGTCACATTAATAACAAGAAAGGAATTGGTACATATTGGTAGTTTGGGTGGAAGTATCTCTAACATCTCTAATAGATCATCATAAGTGCCATTATTCTCATTACTTTTTGATGGTAAATAGAGAAGCTGATAATTAAGACTTTTTAAAATTGTTTCAATATTCTTCATTATTGTCAGTTTTCTATGTTTAAATATACTATCAACAACAACACCAGCATAACAACCATCTGGAGGAGGTTGATATAGTGATGTAATCTGTCCTATGTCTATTTTGTTCTTCAACATGTTGAACTAAATTATAGTGAATGAAATGGTAAGCTATATATATATATATATATATACATTAGGAAAAAAAAAAATAAGTTATATATTTTTGTTTATTATATTATGGTGGTTATAGTTATAATTTTATAATTCATATAGTTTATACAATTTTTTTAATATTCTATTTTAAGTTTCTAAGGGAATTATGATGGTGATCAAAATGGAACAATGATATGAGATATATAGTACTTGAAATTTTTCTTCTTCTTCTTTTTCTTCTTTTCCATCATCATCTGTTCTATTACCACATTTTTTTTTTTGGGGGGGGGGGATGGATAAAGTTGGAGTTGGTGGTGGTTGTTGTGGTGGTGGTGGTGGTGGTGGTGGCAGTAATTTAAGTACCTAAGGAAATGATGGTGATGGTGAAGATGGAGGGGTGTTAAAAACAACTTTTTCTGATGAACATAATGGATCTTGGATAAGGTTAGCGTCTGTGTTTGCTGTGGATGTTGATGGAGATGGAGATATAAATGCTTGCGACGATTCTTCTACTGATAACTCTGAAGCAGAAATTTCTTTTCCTTTTCCTTCATCAGGTTCCATTACCACAACTTCGGCAATGGGTATATTTGGAATTGATGGTGGCAATGTTTTTTAATAAAACTTAATCAAAATACTTTCGCATTTGTCCATTTTTTTATCTTCATGCCCTGCAATGATGCGGTATTTACTTTCTTCTCTTTGACTTTCTTTAAATACATGAAAAGTTTCATCCACTTTTTGGATAATTTCTTCCTTGGTTTTCAGTTTTCTATTACCTGAATTGTGTGTAATTAAATATTTTTCGTCTTCCTGTTCTTCATTAATAATCATTAAATTACGATATAGAGCATTAGGAGATTGTGATTTCCTTTTGCGTGATTGTTTCTTGTTAGTTAATTCAACCACTTCAGGTTGATTAGCAATTGCTGCTATGTCCATAACTGATGCTGAAGTTTTAGTTTGAGTGGGATTCTTCCTAACCATTGTAAGGTTTGGGAGTCAGAGAATAAATAATATCAGAAGGAAGGGTACTGTACTTTATATAGGAACGCGATGTAATATTTTGTTCATAAATACTAACACTCTTTCACTATAATGACCTCTTACAAATGGTTAATGCCTATTAGGGGATATAAAAATACATCATTAAATATCAAAAAAGCTTTCATGGGTAAAAAAGTTTCCCAATTGGGACAAAAACAACAATCATATTATACAATAAAACCTTTAAAAATTTCATTAGAAACTTATGATGACATTGTATTAAATATTTGCAACATTAAATCTAAATCTACTAATTTTGAAAGCAACATGAAAGGAAAACAAAATATTGGAAATGAAAATATATCGTATAAGTATATACGAATATCTAAATTAACAAACCAACTGGTTAAGACAGATCTAAAATATTTCATAGCATTTAGTCAGTCAATCTGTCCTAGTTGTTACTTTGTAAATTGTGTAATTTGTATTGATCGAAATAAATTTAAACGTTACATGAGTAATTATAAAGTTTTAACTAGAAACTTAAATGATAGTTATCCTCATTTTATAAAGTGCTCTCAATGTCATTTAATTTTCAAACCCCATGAAGAATTATTATCAAGTGTATTCCCAAATGCAAATTCAGTCCAGGGTCTTTCTAATGCTATTTTTCGTTATCTTAAAGTGAGAAACCGTATTTTCCGTCCAACAACAGGTGGATGGCAATGTAAAGCGTGCCAAACAAAATATGAACATTCATATGCTGAATTTAGAATTTACCTTAATCATATTTGGCAAGGAAATAGCTCATCAAAAGCAGATAATAATAACACTCATGATAAATTCCTCTTTAGAAACCCAAGAATATTATTTGAGCGACTTACAACCCAATCACAATTTGAATTAAGAAATGATCCTAATGAACTTAATTATAGTGTGCATATAAAGTTATCGAATGCAATTCACCGGTTAATTCCACCTTTAGCCTTCCTTATGAATCATCAACGATCATTGCCGTTTTACAAAAAACTTATTTCAGATCCTAGTGTAAATATGAGTAAAGTTAAAATGAGTTATGGATCAGTGTTGAGTCGAATGAAAAGTGGTAAATTTTCTTCTATACGTCAACATGGACACAATAAACGATACATTGGTTCAGCCCGCGTCATTATTACCCCCTGTAATGAACTTGAACCAGATGAATGTATTCTTCCTATTAGTGTATGGAGACGACTAGATTGTCCACGTTATGTTCTTGCCCACCGTTATCCTACACTTGATGATAGAAATTTTACCTTGCATCGGGTGAAAGCTTTTTGGATCTATCCAGTCATGGCTATCCCCACTAGCATTGTGCATGGTAATCATGCCGACTTCGATTGTGATGCCATGCAAGTTATTCCAGTAAGTCATAATGTGGCTTCTGAAGCTAAAGCCGTTATTCTTTTCCATCCTCGTACAAATTTTGTCTTACCAGGTAGTCTACGTTTAGCTTTTGATCATGATGAAATTTTAATGTTATATTACCTATATGGTCTTAACAGAAATGAAATTCATGGAGCTCTGTATCGTTTAGCTATAACTGAATCTTCCTCGAGAGCATATGATATATTCATTCATCTTAGAAAGATTTGCCATAAAATAACTAAAACTCAAAAAGTTTTTTCGATATCTTATAATGATTTGCTACAGTTTATTCGTCAACCTACACCATCCTATGTTGATTTTGTTGAAAAAATATTTCCTAGTGTAAGTAATAATAATACTATAAAATGTATGATTCAGTCTGAATCATCTCGTTTTTCAATCGATCATTTATGGCAGATTGTCGGCAAAATAAATGAACGAGCTCATCAAAGTTTTCTTGAAGGAATGAACCGTCAAAGCTTTATTAAAATGGCCCAACTGTCACGTGATGCATCTAATAAAGACATAGCTCTATATGGATATGCTTATATAAAACTATTGTATTGTACTTGTTTACTTATTTGTGGTTATGACGGTAGAATTTATACACCACGTGGAATTCTCGCTGCTGACTGTCTGGAAGATATTTTATAATTTAGTTTAATTTTAGTGGAAGAAAAGAAAAGAAAAGAAGAACGAGAGAGAGAGAGAGAGTGAATGAGAAAGAGAGAGAGTGAATGAGAAAGAGAGAGAGAGAGAAAGAGAGAGAGAGAGAAAGAGAGAGTGAATGAGAGAGAGAGTGAATGAGAGAGAGAGAGAGAGAGAGAGAGAGAGAGAGAGAGAGAGAGAGAGAGAGAGAGAGAGATAGAGAGAGAGAGAGAAAGAGAGAGTGAATGAGAGAGAGAGAGTGAATGAGAGAGAGAGAGAGAGAGAGAGAGAGAGAGAGAATGAGAGAGAGAGAGTGAATGAGAGAGAGAGAGTGAATGAGAAAGAGAGAGAGAAAGAGAGAGTGAATGAAATTATTTGGGATGTGGTGGTAGTTTATAAATTGACTTCATACACAGTTTAAATGTAGATATGATAAATAAAACCCAGTAGGCTCAGAAATCTATATTGGTTGATTAAATGGGTAAAAGGGAAAGGAGTCAACTCCCAAAATAATGAAAAACATTTGCTTTCTCACTAGCAACAACGAACAATGAGACATAATGTTATATAAATTAAGAGCTCACCCCCCCACCCCACCCCACCACTTCTCTCCACCGGGAGAGTAGCACCCAGAGCCCTCCGTCAGACCTTCAGTTTGTGGCCCCAGTGTGCCTCATCCACATCGTGCTCAACCTGCTCCCAGCCACACACACCCACCGCTCCACAACACATTCAGTATCCATCTATCTTTTGACCAATCAATAAGCAACATACTGGTCGTCCTACTTCTGGAGGATTCACAGTAAGATTAAAGTTGTATTATTATTATTATTATTATTATTATCCTTTTGTCATATATTTGATTATTAAAGGTTTAAAACACTTTAGTGCACAAAAAAGTGAATGTCACCAAAGCATTTGCTATCCCACCACGAAGTAAATAAACGCGAAGATGACTCGCCGTGACACCCAAACAGAAAGTAAATGTTCATACTCTTTCGTTTGTTACCAGCCTCACAGTCATCCTACAGCGCTTATTTTGATATCACGGAACTCACAATAAAATTCCCCACCCAGACATATGCCTATCAATGTCTAATTATGTTCCACACGAGTGTGGGAACTGGGCGAAGCGTTAGCCGTGATTTCAGCAGCGACGACACTGTTGTGATTGTACCCATGAGCGTAAAAATTTTGTTTACTTTGCTCATGTTTTTCAAGTTTATACTTATTTCACACCGTTTTTTTTTGGTTTGTATAGTGTTCGGAATAAAATTCTCTACACAGACATATGGATATAAATGTAGAATCATGATCGCGGCCAACACAAGAGTGTGTGGAGTGCGCGATTACCCACGTTGTGTCACCAATTCAATAGTCTCTCCTTCAAATTACAATACATTACCGTTTTCTCAAATAGGCACACATTGCCTATTAGAGAAAACAAGAAATTTAATGGCAAACATATTCATACAAACCCCAAGTCGATCGAGTAGTATATACCCACTATAACACAGTCCGTAAATGTAAGTCGTGATCCGACAAGCGCTTAAACAAACCTTCCCGTAAATCCAAATGAAGTTCTCAGAAAAGTGTTTATTAATTAAATTTAATTTTCAAATTATTGAACTGTACTTTTTTTTTTTTTGCCTCATTTTTCTCTGAAATGATATACTTTCATTATGAAATAGTCAATTTTTCTAATAAATTATGGTAATTTCCTTTTTTTTTTTTTTACAGTTAAAGATGGTGTGTTGTTCATTATGCAGAAATTAAATAGCTCTTGACTGTCCCATTTGGCATTAATAATGGATTTGCAGAAGAAGAAGAAAAAAACAAAACAAAAAAAAAAGTTGAAAAAGAAAGATCATGATAAGCAAACAACTGCTAATATTGATCTAGAAATTTTATTTATAGAAAACGATAAAGAATTAGATTATAAAGAATTAGATGTTTTTTACCAAATAACACTATGTTCAAATACATTTTATATCCATATTATTTTTCCCAATCTATCTCCAGAAAAAAATAAATGGGTTAAGGATTATTTAATGACTGACAATAAATCAATATCATTCATTAGAATAGCAGATATAATTAATCAGCATGCAAAGTCATTAAATAGTGACAAACTAAAAATGTTGACTGTACTATTTGAAAGTGTTATCATCAAGTCAAGTAATTATGAAATTGATGAAACAAATGTAAAATGTTTCACTATATAAAAAAACTAATTGGGTTATATTTATATGGCAGAAGAATATTATAGTATTATAATACAAGAACAAAAAAAATAAAAAAATATATGACAGTATATTTATCCTTCTTCTACCTTTCTCTTCTTGTAAACTTAAATATGAAACCCAAACTAGTTGAATTATCCATGCTAGATTATGTGTGGATATATTCATGGAATGTTGAAGAACAAGAATTTTATGGGATTCCAGTGCCTCAAAATCAAATTCAAGATAGTGGTTTAAATCGTGAAAATATAGTACCACAAGACCCTATAAGAGTAATTTTTGATGCATCAAATTTTGATCACTTAGTTTTAGTTACACAACAACGTGAACTATTTGATCGTTCTTTGATATTTTTGTATAATTGTGGGCTGATAGATTATTATACTCTTGAAGCTGAACATAGTCAGAGTGGTCATTTGATTATGGGCGAAGCCTCATTGGAAGATTTGCAATTGGAAAAATATCGAGGTTATGCCGCTCGCGTTTTTTGTAAAGGTTATCGTAGGTGTATGGATCTCTTTAACTTTCTAAAATATAACTATCATCCATTTGGTATTAATGCTATGGGTAAATATTTTAATTCATACCAATGTTATTTTGACTGTGAACGACGACACAATCCAAAATTTCAATCTAGGGGTTTATTTAAAGTACATGACAATCAACTTGTTTTTGTGAGTGGGGATATCGACAACTTTTTTCCACCATATCGGATCCTCTCATTTGATATAGAAACTAGTCGGCATGATTTAACTGGTGCCATTCCTCTAGGGGATAGTTCATATGATAGGTTAGTTGCTACTTCTTTTCAGACAGCAACTGTAATGAATGCCCAATATCCAACTGAATTAAGTGACATAAATACCCTTTTGGTTGTATATTATCCAAATTCTCAAAACAAAAACAGAGAATTTTCCATGATAACTAAACAAGGAATTTCGATCCATGTTGAATTATATTCTTCAGAAAAACAGACTCTTTCTCGATCTTTGGAGTTACTAAGCAAACCTCAACATATTTTCGCTACTGGTTATAACACTGATGGATACGACCATCCATTCCTCTTCAAACGAGCACTATTTCATGGTCTTTTACCTGGACATATATTTTTCCACACTTACACTTTAAGGTCATATTGTGATATGAGAACCGTACCCCATATGACTCCACCTTGGATTTTAGATGTAGATGTTATGATTTGCCGTAAAAAAATTTTTCCAGTTGGTAAGTTTCTTGAACCACCTTCTGATAGTTTAGATGCTTGTGCAGAAGCTATAATGGGCCGCAATAAAGTAGATTTTAATATTGTAGCTATAAATAAAATGTATAAAAATTTAGAAGACAATTGAGAGGAACCGGATAGTTTTTTTTTTGAAAATTTTCTAGATTATTGTACTGTAGATGTGGATCTGGTCACTCAATTGAATGGGCACCTTAATACTATTAGAATTACAATGGGTTTATCTCGTATGGGCGACCTTGACCCATACCATTGTCTTGGTGCCAGTTCTACAGCTATTGTGAGACGTTACCTTATAAATTTACTTAATTCAATTTATACGGCTCCTATTGACGAACATCTCATTAATAAAGTAAACTGTTATTCACAATCTCAATGGGAAATAGGTCGTATTCTTCCACAAAATCGATACGCTAGACATTCCATCGAACAAAAGGATCATTTGGATACAGGTAGAAAAAACACTTACAAAGGCGCTGAAGTTCTTGAACCGAAAATTGGAGTACATTTAGCTTCTAATACTCATTCAATATTTGTTTTTGATTTTTGTTCATTATATCCTAGTTTAATTATTGACTATAATTTAAATCGAGGGTTCGTGACTCGAATTTCACATTGTCAACTCCCAGAAGTTGATGAAAATTTATTTCATATACTTATTATGGATGAAGATCCTTATTTTGCTTATGTTAGTGTTAAAGTCCAAGAAGGAAAACTATACACTCTATCACCATTACGTCAGATATGTGAAAAATTAGTAAATGAACGAGGTATTATGAAAAAATTAGGAATGACCATTCAAGCTAACGCTCTTAAGATTATGGTAAATTCTATTTATGGGGCAATGGCGGCCATTAAACTACTCGCAGGTCTATATGTAATAGCTGGACATAGACACACCCAAGAGTGTGTGTCTATGTCCAGCTATTACATATAGACCCCAAATACAAATAATTAATCGTTTAATGGGATTAATTTCTGATATAGGCCAAACTGTTAATGCTCTTATTCAGACTGCTGATTCAGAAAATGCGTCTCAATATAGTATAGAAAACTTAAGCTTGGATTATCAAAAAAATGAAAGATATCAGCTGTATGAAAAACATGTTGCACATGGTTATAGAGTTTGTAATCTGAGTGCCTGTGAGCTTTTGTTAAATATTCCTTGCATTGAAATAACTTCAATATGGCCCTCATTTCATTACGAGTGTTTAGAAAATTCAAAATTTTATATGTCGTCTTTGACTAGAAAACATAAATGGTGGTATAGTACTACTACTACTACTACTACTAATAATAATAATAATAATAAGAATAAGAATAAGAATAAGAAAAAAAATTCTGAATTTAATTTTATTTTACGTACAACTTTTCATTATGATAAGACCAAAAGAAAAATGTGGGTGACTCTAGATTCTGATGCTCAATGTCGAAAATTTAGCAATTTAAAAAATATATCACATTTTCTTTCTGGTAATGTAAGCAAACTGACACATTTGGTACCAACGATCTCAATTGTGAATAGTAGCAATATTAATAATACAGACATTTTATTCACATTAAATTCTAACTGTTTCGAAGAGATGATAGCCTTTTTTATTTTTGTTTATAGTTTGGAGTGTGATATGTATGATATAATTATGGAAAATAAACAAAATAAGATAGATAATGATGATGATCGGTGGTTAATTATATTACCATTTGTCGCCATAAGGCGAGACACATTGGCAGAAAATTCATATTATACATTTTATTAAAAGTTATATATATATATATATATATATATATATATATATATATATATATATATATATATATATATATATATATATATATATATATATATATATATATATATATATATATATATATATATATATATATATATATATATATATATATATATATATTATTATTTTTTTTTTTTTTTAAAGTCAGTCAGTATATAATTAGGATATCAAAAGTTCATAACTCATTATATCATTTTGACTCTTTCATACAATGAATACCTCAGGATATTATGGTCAATATTTACCTTCTACTACCTATCCACCAGCAGCAACAACACAACTACAGCAACAACAAACAATAATTCAGGCAAAAAATGCAACCTCAATATATCACCAACCAACGACTACAGATGGAATTTATCAATCTCACCCTCCTCCCCCTCAACTTCAAACTGAAGAAAAGTATTATAGCACCCTCAACTTCATCAACGAAGATGAAGAGGTTATGGAAATTATTGCAGAAATGCTGAACAAAGCTTCAAGTTCGAATTATTATATACTTCCCAATGAGCCACCCAATATTCACTAAAAATTGATAACCATCGAAAATTTAAGAGTTGAATAAAAACAATATTTTAGAGAAATTAACTAAATTTAAAGAACAATATGAAAACTCGGTAGTTCTGTATTTGAAGAAAAAATCAAGGCAAATAACCAAAACAACATGAAATATTATAGAATTAACAATGATTATTTAACTAGCTTAACCGTTAAGTTGTTGGAGGTCAAATGTTTTATAGTTTCGGGAGGAACAAAATTTGCCTTAGTACCTAATAAGATTGGAAATATTGAATTCGGTGAAGATATTCAGAAAATATTTGAAGAAAATCTAATCCAACCAATAGCTGAGGCATTAAAAATTGATAAACCTTCCCAGGGTAAAATCTGGAGCGCATCAATGTATATAGATGGTCATAAAGATAAACAATGTTCTTTAAAATGTAATGAAATACTTATACAAAAACAGCCACAATTTCAGAACGAGTGTTTGCGTCAACGTATAAATTTAGGTGTTCAATTTTGTCCTTTTGTGGCCAACTCTAAAGAAGATGAAGTTTACATGGGTTCACTGCTAGGAAATGTTTACATGAAAAATTCTAAAATATATGGGATTGGTCGTAACCGAATCCCTTACTCAAGTGAAACCTTTGTTGAAATTAGAGAATCTCCGTGTCCTGTTAATGCTTTAATTTCATTTGGTTTATCTGAAATTGGAGTTTTTAATAACAAAATAATTCTGTATCTACGTAATTTAGATTCTGTTTTTTATTCAGATGTCCCAGCTAACAATATCCGAAATCAAGCCTCTGATGCAATTAAACAAATTCTTTTAACTAATAATAGCATTAGGAAGAAACTAATGCCCAAATATAAAGATATTATTTCTAAAGTAATAGATGAAGTTCAGGTAGAAGAACCTATATGTAATGGAAGTGTCACAGCAGAAGAACCACCATTCAAACGAATTAAAATTGAGAAAAAAGTTAATGAGGACGATTTTAAAGAGGCAGAGAAGTGTAATTTAGATGTAGAAAATAGTAAAATAGTAGCTCCTTTAGTTGGAGAATTAAATGAAGAGGAGAATTGTATTAATTATGAAAATCAAGAGGAAGCAGCATTAAATTTCCTTAATATGTTCTAATAAGAAATTATACATTAAAAATGATAATGTAAAACTAAAAATTATTAAAAGAAATTAATAGATTTTTGTATTATTCCAATATGCTATTTTTTTTTTTTAACAAAACTAAATTCTATTTTTTTTTTTTTTTTTTTTTCACCATTTGTAAGGAAATTTGCCTAAAAATTTTGCGAAATTCTTCTGAAATTGGTAGGTAAATCACATACTGGGAGCAAACAAGATTTGATATTAAAAGATAGTTGAGTGCTTCCGGCACCTACACCATGGAGAGAGGAGATAAAAAAAAGATCCTCCGGCTCCTTTTCTTTACAGTGGCACGCTGCCTCCCGGAGAGAGCGGACGTGTGTGTGTGTCTCTCTCTCACACAGGCTAGTGCTGTTAACGGGTTTGTGACAGCCTGCTACCCTGGCAGTGTCTTGTGCTCGATTTTCCTAGTGGACCATATAAATATAGTAAATCACAGCAAATTTATTTCATTTCTTCTGTGAATTTTGATCGATTCACATATCATTCTTTTCCTGACACTAAAAGCAAATGAATGTGCTAATACTCATATTAATAGTTGGATTTACCAAAAGTTGTATGTGGTCCAAAAAGAAAAACACAACTACACCAATTACATCTTCCCACTTAATTGAAAATGAGAAAACATCAACAGCCCCTCTAACATCATGGGAAAATGTTACAGTGACGGAAACATCTACATTTGTCTCACTAATGATAACTTCAGAAAATGAGAGAGCAGCTTACAACACAACAACAACTAAAAAGAAAAAGATAACTAAACCTCTTATTAGCAACTCAACAACAGCCAAACCAAGACTGGTAGTAATATCAACAACCAACGACACCCATGAAGAGATCGACAGCATCTACCCCTCAAGAAAACCAGGACTACGAGGAAACAGGAACTACTCCTCCCTTGACAACAACAACAACAACAACAACAACCATAACCACAACAACCAACGACACCCATGAGGAGACGACAGCATCTACCTCTCAAGAAAACCAGGACTACGAGGAAACAGGAATTACTCCTCCCTCGACAACAACAACAACAACCATAACAACAACAACCAACGACACCCATGAGGAGACGACAGCATCTACCTCTCAAGAAAGCCAGGACTACGAGGAAACAGGAATTACTCCTCCCTCGACAACAACAACAACAACCATAACCACAACAACCAACGACACCCATGAGGAGACGACAGCATCTACCTCTCAAGAAAACCAGGACTACGAGGAAACAGGAATTACTCCTCCCTCGACAACAACAACAACAACCATAACAACAACAACCAACGACACCCATGAGGAGACGACAGCATCAACCTCTCAAGAAAGCCAGGACTACGAGGAAACAGGAACTACTCCTCCCTCGACAACAACAACAACAACCATAACCACAACAACCAACGACACCCATGAGGAGACGACAGCATCTACCTCTCAAGAAAGCCAGGACTACGAGGAAACAGGAACTACTCCTCCCTCGACAACAACAACAACAACAACAACAACCATAACCACAACAACCAACGACACCCATGAGGAGACGACAGCATCTACCTCTCAAGAAAGCCAGGACTACGAGGAAACAGGAACTACTCCTCCCTCGACAACAACAACAACAACCATAACCACAACAACCAACGACACCCATGAGGAGACGACAGCATCTACCTCTCAAGAAAGCCAGGACTACGAGGAAACAGGAACTACTCCTCCCTCGACAACAACAACAACAACAACCATAACCACAACAACCAACGACACCCATGAGGAGACGACAGCATCTACCTCTCAAGAAAGCCAGGACTACGAGGAAACAGGAACTACTCCTCCCTCGACAACAACAACAACAACAACCATAACCACAACAACCAACGACACCCATGAGGAGACGAAAGCATCTACCTCTCAAGAAAGCCAGGACTACGAGGAAACAGGAACTACTCCTCCTTCGACAACAACAACAACAACAACAACCATAACCACAACAACAACCATAACCACAACAACCAACAACACCCATGAGGAGACGACAGCATCTACCTCTCAAGAAAGCCAGGACTACGTGGAAACAGGAACTACTCCTCCCTCGACAACAACAACAACAACAACAACCAACGACACCCATGAGGAGACGACAGCATCTACCTCTCAAGAAAGCCAGGACTACGAGGAAACAGGAACTACTCCTCCCTCGACAACAACAACAACAGCCATAACCACAACAACCAACGACACCCATGAGGAGACGACAGCATCTACCTCTCAAGAAAGCCAGGACTACGAGGAAACAGGAACTACTCCTCCTTCGACAACAACAACCATAACCACAACAACCAACGACACCCATGAGGAGACGACAGCATCTACCTCTCAAGAAAGCCAGGACTACGAGGAAACAGGAACTACTCCTCCCTCGACAACAACAACAACAACCAACGACACTCATGAGGAGACGACAGCATCTACCCCTCAAGAAAGCCAGGCAACAACATCACCAGAAAGACCGGCCATGGCCACAACACCACCACCATGGGAAAATGATACAGCCACGAAAACATATACAGTTGTCTCAACAGAAGATATAATAATTATTAAGGCAACCACCCCACCAACAACCGAAGAAAGCCAGTTAACTTTAGAAACAACAGAAGAAACTCCCAAAGAAGAAACCACCAACTCAACTACACGAAATGACACACAAGAAACAATCAATATCAATTCGACTGTTCTTATTATTATTATTATAATTCCTATTTTTTTGATAAGTTTAGTACCTTTCATTTGGATTTATAATAACTTCTCATCTTATACATTAAATGAAGATATAGAATTAAACGACTCTAATCAGGTTAAAACGAAATATGATTTAATAAAAACTAAATTTTTCTAATCAATTTCTTGCTCAATAATTTCTGTCTTAATGCATTTATTGAATAATTAAAAGCAAAATAAATATTTGATCATTTATTATTCCATTTTTTTTTTGCACACACACACACACACACACACCCCGGTCTGGTATTCTATTTACAGAATTAACATTTAAATTTATCCAATAAGAAAGTTAATTTGTGTTTTAAAGTTTCTAGGCCTATTAGCATAATATTTTCAGGCTTTAATGCACCTGAACTTTCAATATTGAAATAAAATTGTTTTCGTTTATTACAATCTTCCAGAAAATAAGAAGAACTGTTGTTACAGCAATCAAAATCTATATTAATTGTCGGATTCCATTTGGCATGGTTTTTGCCAATCCCCTTGATAGCATATGCTTTTTAGCATAATTCTTGTCCATTATTAAGTTTAACCAAAGGAATTGGGATTTCTTTGTGAAAAGATGGTATTATATCAGATGTTGTTATGAGGTATTGTTTGTCTTCACGACATTTAACATCCAAAATAAATTCTACTGCACATTTCGTACAAAAGTTAATACATTGACATTTCCATGGAATCTTTAATTTATTAATGAATTCATCTGAAGGTATTGGAATTAGACCTAGACGATGAATAATGAACTCATCACTTAATGTAGTTGTATTTTTTTTAATTTGAACTCAATCAATGGCTATAGTAGGAGTCACAGCTATAAAAATCCGCCGCAATCCATTTTCTAGAGCTAAATTTATATTTTCTATTTTAAATTGTATCATGTCAGGTGATAAATCTAAAATTTTAATTGTTATCTGATCTGTATTGATAGCCATGTCTTGAAATAATATTGTTTTGAATAAACCGTTTACTTAATATATAGTATGTAAGGTTACAATATATATTCATTTTAGGAATAAAAAAAAACTTAAATTATCATGGAATACCAGAAAACCATACCCAGGTCATACATACAATTATCACTCTTCACCCATCATCAGTCATCCATCCCTCACCCATCTGCCCCTGGCACTGGCACTGGTACTGGTTCAAGAGCAAGGGTCACTAATTCTCTTCAACTTTGAGGAAATAATAAGTAAAGTTTATTTATCTTTCCTTCTAATTTTTGGACATTTTAAAATTACTAAGGGACCTTGGGTATCCCCACTACCATCAACATCAACATTATTATCAGAATCTTCATCATCATCATCACCCATATTTCTATGGATATCAGTGTCATTAATTTCACAAGTCTCTTTATTGATCTTAGCATATCTGAAATTATACTTAATATTATTAGTATTCATTTTTTGGGAAGATGCATTATCATAGTCTAATGCACTGTACAAAATATATTTCTGTAAACGTACTACTGCCTGTTGATGTGTAGCAGCAGTTAGTGAATCAAACACAGTAAGTAATTTGAAGTGTAATTTAGTGGCATCTCTAGAATTGATCTCTTTGATATCATGATCACAAATTACAGTGTCCGTCAATTTTCTAACAAATTTGTAAAATAATTCACTACTATACATGTTTGCTTTTTCAATAAAATTTACCATGTATAAGCTATTATTATCTATATACTTTTTATTGTTAAATTGAATATGTTTTCTTAACTTACCAATTTCATTAATAAGATATTTATAAATTAACTTTTGATCCTTCCGGTCTTGTTTTACCATGAAAAATGTCCATAAATTTGTTAACATTCTAATATATAATATTATGTATTTATATTCTAACGAAAAACCTTCATTTTTAGGTATTTGTTCAATGTATTTAGACAAATATTGTTTTAAAGTTTTCATGTCAAAGAAACGAGTATTAAATTTCAGTTTGAATCCTGGAAAGCCCAATCCAGCGATTTGATATATTTTTCTAACTATAAAGTTATTTTTATTGGATTCCAATTGAGGGAAAATATAAGTACCATTGTTTTGAATACCCCTTGGACGAGAAGAAGAATTGAGATTTCTATGAGAGGGGGCATTTATTCCACACTTCTGGAGTAGACCATAAGAAGATTTATTTCCATTAGATGGACCAGGATCACTGATCTCGTCTACTTCATCTTCAATATTATCTTGTATGACATTTCTATGAATTTCATCATCTTCTGTTGGACTGTTTCTATCTTCTCTTACTTTGGCTCTTTTGAATCTCCTAATTAATCCATAATTCATTCCCCCTTTTTTTACTGATCCTAATCCCTCTCCTGTAAATATATTAAGTGAAATATAGTAATGAATTAACAATCTTAGTGGTATTTCTTGTTTTACTGTTAACAGTGGGAAAAACTTTTTATTAAAATTACCAGTTGAATATGTTTTTGAAATTCTTATTTGGAAATATTTTTCTTTTCCATTACGATTTTGGAAATTAAAAACAATTAATTGACTCCTAGTTGAACTGGACATTTATTTTATACTATTTATTTTTATATATTTTATAAAAAAAAAATTATTTTTTAATAATTTTACATACACTTTCTAAATTTAATAAAGTCGAATCATCCAAATTAAAAAAAATTAAATCTTCTGTTTTTATTTGTTTTTTAATATCATTGAAAAGGTTTTCTAATTTGTTATGTTTGTTATTATTGTTTTCTCCATTTTTGGGAGATTCTGTTTCAATTTGTTGTTTAGGGGACGATTTATTATTTTCAGGTGAAGAAAACATTATATGTTTTTCAGTATATTTTCATTTCACACACACATATAAATATAGAGTATATATACTTTTTTTTTTTTTTAATACCTGTTTAATTTAATTTTGAGTTAATCTGGCAAGATTTCTATCATTTATTTCACAATTTTGTTCACAAATTCCCTCTATGATACTAATAGTTGGTTCATTAATTGGTAAATGGGATTGTGGAATATTTGCCAAACGATTGCTGTTTATTGGTAGCCATGATACCTGGTATACGTTTTCAAAAAAAAGATGAGCATCTGCCAATGAAATATTTTTAAGGGCCTTGGGGAAACTACGCAAAAGAACTGATAGACGATGTAGGGTAATAAACCCACTATATGGTTTCTCTACCAGATGGCACTCTTCCATTATTTGGGCTACAATTCCACGTTCTGGTGAATATAACTCAGTTGCCTCCATAATGTTAATTGGGAGTGTGAGAAAGTTAACAGGCTGGTTCATTGATACAAACCAGGGCGAATTGAGTTTATCATGACAGTTAGCATGAATAAAGAGTGCCATCATTCCTTCAGTCAGACGCTTTTTCTTTCGATCATCAGTCATGAGATGAAATTGGGGAAAAATTGAATATTGAAATGACGTAGGCACTTCAGAATCAAACCGCGCACGGAATGAAATGAAACGAAGTTGTTGCATCAAGGCTGAGTCATATTAGCTGAAAGTTGGGCAATTGTTGCCAAACAAAAAAATAGGTGTTGCTAAATTATATGTATCCCCATCCATATAGTTTTGACGAATCCACATTGGGGCATGACCGCTCAATTGCTTTAAAAACAGAGAATTAAGGGTTTTAGTCGTACTCAGTTCATCCATGTACCACATTCTAACCATTTTTCCACCTCTTCCTAAATCATGGGTCCGTTCTTGGAGACCCTTATGAGCTGTATGTACTGAGAGAATACCTGTCAAATCACCAAGAGTTAGAGTAACAGTATTTAATAAAGCAGTTTTTCCTGAATTTGAATCTCCAATACCCAAAGTTATCTTCTTGTCATTTTGTCGATGGCATGCTTTTACTATTAGTGAAAAAAAATAAATCATAGTAGTTGCATCATAGCAAAAGATCTGTGCTAGTGTTAACAAAATATCAACTAATTGACAATTACAATTAGGTTTCACTGGTTCGCCAACATCATCTTTTCGTATAAACCGTCCATTTACCTTTAGATTTTCTTTTAAAATAGCATCTAGATGGTAAATACTTTCTTTGATTTGAATTTTACGATTTTTTATCCCATGACGGCATTCTTCAATGAGTCTATTAAGAAGATCTTGATATTTATTTTCTATATTAATATTTTCTGAAACTCGGTTTAGTGATTCTAAAGAAGTAACCATATGTTTTAGCACATAATATTTGACAAGTTGAGCTAATCTATTCATACCATCATTCCAAAATCGATCTATAAAGTTTATATGATATTGTTCACGACTAAGTAAGAGAATTTTATGTTTCTCTTCAACTGTCAACTTCTTATAATATTTCTTTTTTTCGCTTTCGTAATGTAGAATATCTTTTAATATTGGATTACATTGCTGCATAAAAAAGGTACATTTTGGTATGTGATCTAATAGTTTCAATACTTCACTCCAATCATAAATAGTTGGTCTTGTATCAGAATTTGTATTATTTGATGATTTGTACAGGGGAAGTGGTAGGATATAACAAATTTGGTTCATCTCACTACTGCTACTGCCGCTGATGATATAACATTGAGAAGAAGCAATAAAATATCGAGGTATATCCAAGATTTTCATGTTTGCATAAAAACTCTTTATAGAATTTAGAAGACTATTCTGAATAAGACTTCGTTTCTTGTAATTATTATTATTATTATTATTATTAATATTATTATTATTTGTAGAATCAGTAGTTTTTTTTTTACTCTACCTTTGGCTGAAGGAGAAGGAAGGTTTGAGTTTGAATTCGATGAAGAAGTTGATGAGGTTATTGATGGAGAAGGTGACAACGGAGGAGGAGGTGGTAATAAGTTGCTGTTGGATTGTAGTGGTGTTGGTGGTAAAGGTAAGTGAAAGAAACATTTCATTTTCCAGTAATTGTGGTTGTTGTTGTTGTTGTTGTTGTTGTAGTATGCTATCAATTAAAATAATTTGACATGCAATGTAAGCTAGGTCTGGTGCTAGTAAAGAAGAATTTATGTGATTATTAGCTACTGACCACTTCTTAGTAGTATTATCCCAAACATTAATCTGGCGCGAATTCTTATCACATATAATAGGTTTATATATAGCTAAAAAATTGTTATATTCCGTTATACCAAAATTCTGTAGGAAAGAAAAAGCTATTATAATCCGAGGAATTTTAGTAGGACGTGAATTACTATTAGCTGATGGTACTACCCGATAAGTGTCACTGTCAAACTCTTCCACATTTATATTCATGACAAAATCCAATCTTTGAGAATCAATTTTTTCTACTAGATCAAAAGCTTCTTTCATTGATACCACATCACTAACAATTAGAAGATTTAGAAGACACAAAATTATCCAATCTTCTAATTCTTCTTTTACTTGCTGGTGTTCCTGATATCGGTTAAGAAGATAGATGATTTCATAAAGTGGTCCAGTATCTAAGTGATTAAAATTTAAATCTCTAATTATTTGGGCTATAAAATAATTGTAGTCAGGAAATGTCATTCCCAGGGACTTTTGATGGATCTTTTTAACGTATAACAATGCTAAAAGATACAAGACAGTGTGAAGATGTTGTTTACTCTGCAAACATAAACGGGTTATATGTTCAATGGTAAATGGCTGAATTCGTTTCAAGAAAGAATTGGTATCTCGACTGATATTGCTACTGGCAACTGTTCCGCGAATAGATGTTTGCCTTAAAGGTTGAACTGTAAACACTTTTTCAATACGATTTGCTGTCATTTGTATTTTATCGTAGTCAAAGTTTGCCTCAGCGTCATTGTCATTTGTAAGAAGAATCAGGTAATGTGGAATTTCGTTAATATGTATAAAACTATTTGGATATTTTTCAAGTATAATTAAGAGTTGGTTATTCTCTTCTTGTTGTTCCTCTTGAAAATGAAGAGATTTATATATAGAAAGTTTATATTCCTTACTAAGTGTAAAAAAAAATAAACCCACTATAATTTTATTGATAATATTGTTAACATTGGAAAACATGAAAAAATCTTCTTCTGTTATATCTGGTATTTTTTCTTCATCTCTCTCCCTAGAATTATCATAGTTTTCATATATAGTAAAATAATTTTCGGCGTCATCAATATTTTCTTTGTTTTGCATAAATGTTTGAACATTTTTCTGAAAAACATCCAGAGCATATGTATCATCATCCAATCCGATAATAGTTGGGAATCCTCTAATGGATGAAGGTTCATGATATTTACAGATATTAAATAAGTCAAAAACTTCACCCATACTTGATAAAATATATGAGGGTGGTGAGTTTGACATATCGTAAATATTATTTTTGTGGAAAACCGCATATGGTAAATAAGTGCAGTCCATTTCGTTTAAAGGTGTTTGCAGTTGAATTTTTTGAGAGCCAAAAATACTATAATTGGTAGTAATATCTACGAGGGTAGGTAAGAGTTCTTTACATGAATTGGACATTAGGGCAAAATCATAATAGGAAAGAGTTAGGTGGGGTATTTCAAGATGAAATCCTTGAGTAAACGTTTGTGATTTACCTAAAATATAAATTGGTAGCCAGTCTAGACCTAAATAATAAACAATATGAGAAACAAGTTCATATATGACATAATTTGTATTATAATAGATCTGTCCATTAACAATGGATGTTGTTAATTGTAAGGATGACCCTGATTGTTTAAGTGTTAGATATTCTAGGTACTCAGCTGTCGATAAACGAAATGATTCAAGAGTACACATTTTTTTTAAATCAACATCCAAGATAAAATGTATATAATCTAAACTAGGTAGACGTATGACATGGGAACCACTTATAGTGTTTGTCTCCCAAAATCTACGATATAAATGATGAACTGTTCCATTTGTTAATAAAATCAAATCAATTTCTCTTTTCCCACACATATCTGTTAGTGATCCAAAACCATATAAACTCGTCTTATTTTTTCTTGATGAAGTACAACTTATAGTTTGAAGATCACGAGTTATTTTATTAAAAGTCCCAGTATTGGGATTGATATGCGAGTCTTGATAAGCACGTTTTAACGAATCATAATTTTGAATAAGTGGATAAGTATAATATCGATCATTCATTTTAAAGAGCAACATAGTGAAATTGTAGTATACTTATAGATGGGAAAATCTTTTTTTTTTTTTTTACTTTAAAATAATATACTCCGTCTTTAGCTAATAGGGAAGCTTTTGTGAGACGTTGGTCGAAAGGAATTTTGGTATTGACATTGCTCACCGATATAGTGTCCATTATCCATACAAGCACATATGGTGGTTATTAAATTAGTTTCCCCAACATAATTAATAGGAAATCCTCCATTTAAACATTTATGATCAGTGTCATAATTACAAACACTATTAATGCAAGTAACTCCTAAAGAAGAAGAGCAAAATGTTTGACAGTCTTCATTTTTCTGGCATGCTATATTGTTAATAGTACAATCCATCTCTCTTTTAATCTTTTCATATGGAGGGTGTGACATTAATATTAAATTAGAGTCTATCTTTGGATTATTACTCATATTTTTCTTATAAATGTAATTTAATATTATTGAATACAGAATTAAACATATAAATATAATATAAAGTTTCATTATTTTTTTCTGACCACAGATAACAGATAAAAATATATTCGCCAATTGAACAAGACACTTTCAATTACTAATTTGAGTATGTTAAGAGGTGGGCGTTGTTTTTTTGTATTTAGTTTTCGATCATGGATAATAGCCCATTCTAAATTCCCCATGATAGATGTTGGAAATGGCATTAATGTTGACAATATATAATTGACTAAAAGACGTGTCAAACGACCATTTCCATCTGAAAAAGGATGGAGAGTAAGCATTTCTAGGATAAACCATGAAATTAATTTAAAAATCCATTCAAATTCTTCCTCTGGCCCTAAAAATGTGAATATTTTTTGGGTCAATGTAGAATTGTAATTGTCCAAAATAGCCACAATACGATTTTCTCCATCCTGAATTGAATTGATATGTGGATATACATACAAACCCTTGACACTTGTGTTATTACTAATCTTTGTACAGCGTATATTGGTACTTACATAACCAAATTTTTCGGGTGATAACAATCCTCTCATTAATATTTTGTGTAAATTTAAAACACAAGTTTCAAGATCAATTAAACCTAATAAAGTGTACATATCCTTATCTCCTACTATCTCTTCCTTAATCTTTTTATGACCTCTAATGAAATTTAAATATTCTATTGCTCTTAGTAAGTTTCTAACCTCTCTAACTTTCCAATTAGTGATTAGAGTTTTCTTCTGGTTGTGTGGCCAAATCCCAATATTTTCATGTTTCATTAAATTAGTTAAAAAACCATATTTCATGGTTTTTACAACTAACCCTTGAACTTTTTTATTATTATCTAGACCTAAATATATTTGTTTAAATTTATTAATTTCAGATACTTTATTTTTTAAGTTTAGGCTTAATTCATATGAAAAAAACATCGTTCATATATTTTTAAAAAAAGTTAAACAAGCATAAGATACTATTATTTTATCTTTATGTTAAATGAATAAAATAAAAAGTGACACTTTTTTCTTTGTTTTAGGATTCGGATTTACTCTGTGAGCACACTGCACAACCTAAAAACTACAAGATGTATCTAACCAGCTACAGCTTGTCTCAATGCCAGTTGTATACACATGCATGATTCTCCAGCCTGTGGGATTCTTCTGCTTTATTGTTTTCAATGGCTCCAATTAAGAACAACGTGAATCGTCGAGATCCACTCCCCAGTGTGCCACCAACCACCTTTACATCAGAAGAACAACTCTATGATGGTCTCCCTAAATATTTTATATTAAAAGGGACTCATCTGTACTCTAGTATAAGAACACTGACTTATGTTCAAGAATACCATAAGAGAATAAAAAAATTTATCTCCCCATCCTATCCAGAATTGGAAGATAAACAAAAATATAAAATATGGATAATTAATGATCAGTTGGAAAAATTATCCACATTTTCTTACATGGATAATAACAATGGTTGGTACATTTGCATAAAATGTAATGGCATATTTATATCATTCCAGAAAATAATAGATCATGAGTGTAAGAGAGCACCATTTGTAGTATATACAACTACATTAGATAAAATTAATGAAATATTATATATAATAAAGGCAATGAAAAAAAAGGATAAGCATGATGATGATGATGATGATGATGATGATGATGATATCGATGATGATGATAAATCTTTTGAAGAGTCAGCCTTTTTATTTAAAACCAAGTATGAAAATTTAAAGACTCAAATATCAAGAAATAAACAAACTTTCATACATGAAGGGTTTAGATTGAAGAATGAAATCATTCCAATTATGGAATGTAACTGCTGTGAAGTAAAATTCCCACTTCCAAAGTATAGAAATAATATACTGAAGATAATCGACTTACATAAGAATGAAGTGAAACCCAAATGTTCTCCAAAGAATATGAATTTGACAGAATCTTTTAAAATAATACTGGAAAGTTTTCATTACATAATTAAGAACCAATTTCAGTATAAGAATTGTGATACAGATAAGAATAGATTATCTAGAATTATCCTACAAAAAATAATTTCATCTGGTTTTATACATCAAGATAAACGGGAAGTTTTAGAAGACTACTTTTTAGGTATACAAATCAGGAATTTATTCAAAAACGAAGGAAATGAAAATATTCTTCCCTCAGTCACTAAAACTACAACTAACATTACTGAATCAGCAACTACATCATTATTATTACAGGAGATAAATAATGATAATGATGATAAGGATAATGAAGATGATAGAAAAAGAAGAAACAGCAGAAGTAGAAGTGGCAACAGAAAAGACATCAGCATCATAAGAGGCAGCAGCAGCAGCAGCAGCAGAAGAATCAGCATCAGAAGAGGCAGCAGCAGCATAAGAATAGGCAGCAGCAGCATAAGAAGCAGCAGCAGCAGCAGCAGCAGTAACAGTAACAGTAACAGTAGTAGTGATGGTGGTGGCAGTGGTAGTAGTAGTAGTAGTAGTAGTAGTAGTGGTAGTGGTGGTGGTGGTGGTGGTGGTAGTAGTAGTAGTAGTAGTAGTAGTAGTAGTAGTAGTAGTAGTAGTAATAGTAATAATAATGATGATGATGGTGGTAGTGATAACAGTAAAGAAGATAATAATGAGCATGATACAGGCAATAAGGAAGAATTAGGGTCATTGACAAACAAAGATTTAGATAAATCTGCTACTTCTACTACTACTACTACTACTACTACTACTACTACTACTACTACTACTACTACTACTACTACTACTACTACTACCACCACCACCACTAGTGCCACCACCACCACTAGTGCCACCACCACTACCCTGACCACCATCGTTGCCACTGCTGTTGCTGTTGCTGCTCCTGCTGCTTTGGAATCTGATGATGAAGAATCAGTTTTGGAAAATAAGGTGAAGAAAAATATAACAACATTTAAAAGAATTGCAAACAAAACTCAGGAAAATGGAGTTCATCATGTTCAACAACAACAACAACAACAACAGCAACAACAACAACAACAGCAACAACATAGACAAGAAGATTTTTTGGATCAAATTCCTGATTTCATTGATGCCCTCTTTCCCTCAGAAACTAACACCACAAGAGGAGAAAAAAATAACAACATTTATTTGCCATCTACTTCAAGCTCAAATTATCAACTAATATCAGAAACCACCAATTTACCAGCAGCCAATTTGAAGTGTAATTATCATCAACCTAACATACAAATTGAAGAAGAAGAAGAAGAAAAAGAAACAGATCTGACTTATATAATTGATAAATATTGTAGTAAAACAGGTGAATCAATTAATAATGATTATCAACAACTAATGGTGTCGTTTCCTGAAAATACAATATTAACTTCAGGTTTGAATGAAGATGCATATGTTAATCAACAACAACAACAAGATCAACAGTTTTCAAATACCTATTACAATGCACCTCCAAATTTATATCATGAACATTCATTGACATTCCTTGATCCAACAGTGTCACCATCTACCTCAGGAGCAGGAAATCCATTACCCACTTTGGGTTTATCTCTAAATACAATTTCAAGTTCAGATTGGAATGAAGATGTATATGTTAATCAACCACAACAACAACAACAACAATTATTAGTATCTAAAGATCAACAGCTTTCAAATACAAATACAAGCTACAATGTACCTCAGATACATGCTGACGGAAATTTAAAGCATGTACATTCATTGCCACCAACAGTGTCACCATCTATCTCAGGAGCAGGATCCACATCTGGAAATTCATCATCCACTTTGGGTTTATTATCTCTTTCAAACCAAGATGAGAAAATAACAAGGGAAGTGAGTTTATTATCTCTTTCAAACCAAGATGAGAAAATAACAAGGAAGCGGAAAAAGGAAGAAAGGAAAAAGAAAAAGAAGGAAGAAAAGAAAAAAAAGAAGGAAGAAAAGAAGAAGAAGAAGGAAGAGAAAAAGAAAAAGGAGGAAGAACTTTCTGCAAAGTGAATAAAATATTTGGTTATACAAACTATAAAACAATCATTCCCAATATTATCTGAATAACCTCCAACCCCATTGACTTTGTCAGTCTCCTCCTCCTCATCATCATCATAATCATTATCATCATCATCATCATCATCATCATCATCATCATCATCATCATCATCATCATCATCATCATCCAAAAAAAGAAAAAAAAAGAAAAATAGTTGTTAAAATTTAGTTGGTTTTGATTGTTAAGGTTTATAGACATGGAAAGTAAAATTTTCTTCATTGTCAGTAGGAATTATAAATAAATAAAAGAATAATTTGAATTAGTTAAACCATGTACTGTATATATTTTTTAGTACAAATTAACAATTTTATAGATCTACTAAAGAATTGGAATCTGCTAAAGCTCAAGTGCAACTATAATAGTATGAAATATTTTTACCATATGCAGCAAAAATAGAGCTGTATAGTCCTTCGAATGTAGAAGCTGGGTGTAGTGGAGTTTCGAGAATATAATAAGTTTTTTTGTTACAAAAGAATAAAATGAAACTTTTTTTTCGAGGAACATTTTACTTTCATCCTAGACTGAGAGAGTGTGCTAGCCAAAGCTCCTCCGTTTTAAAGCTATTTATTATACATTATGGATGATTTAATGATTGAACTATTGGTTTTAGTTGAAGCTCTGAGGACAGAATTAAATTACCTACGGGACGAAGTACAGCAGTTGAAAGAGCATCAGGCGAAAAGAAATGAGGAGACCAGCTTTAAAAAAAACACTTGGAAAGTTGTTAAGGATAGAGGTCTTAAGAAAACTTTGGTAATAAATTATCTATCAGCTCACCCACAAGATGAACTTCATTCAGATTACAGTGCTTAAAGTAACAGTTACCTAATTTTTAATTAAAGCTCTTCTAACCTTTGATATATATTGATGAAAATATCCTTGAAAAAACAACTCTTCTAATAAAATTTTAATCATCACAAAAACTTTATGACCTTTTGTTCTTTTAAGCTTTGTATAACAGCAATTATAAAAACTTAGCCCAGACTTGTCACTGGCTGTGCTTGTTCTGCCTGACTTGTCATTGGGTGTGCTTGTTCTGCCTGACTGACTTGTCACTGGCGGTGCTTGTTCTGCCTGACTGACTTGTCACTGGCTGTGCTTGTTCTGCCTGCATGACTTGTGACTGGCTGTGCTTGTTCTGCCTGACTGACTTGTCACTGGCTGTGCTTGTTCTGCCTGACTTACTTGTCACTGGCTGTACTTGTTCTGCCTGACTGACTTGTCACTGGCTGTGCTTGTTCTTCCTGACTTACATGTCACTGGCTGTACTTGTTCTGCCTGACTGTGACTTGTCACTGGCTTTATTTACTTAAATCATTATTACCATTGAGATGTTGAGGGTAATTATAACTGTATATAATTAAAGTCAGAATCATCCTTTATTAACTTATTTACCTTAAATTAAACCTCACATTAGTACAAGCCAGGAATTTTTTGGGGGTGCCTAATTTTAAAAATCAAAACTATTAATAATGTCATCAATTCTCATTATATATTTCCACACAATAACAACTCCAATAATCATATGTCTATTCTCATATAAAAATGAACAGTAGACCTAATAAAAAGGGGCACACTAGATGTTTGTACATGAATGTATTTTTCATTTAAAACACTTTTAATAACCATAGGAAAGTTGGAACCAAACATTATCACTAGTCGTCCTTTGAAATTTTTAAGTATACTAACGATAGTCATATAAAAATTCCCAATTGGTTCATTGATTATAAGTATATTGGCATTTGAATATTCTTTATTAATACAAGATATAATATACAAGATATAATATATGATATAATATGCCTAATATACCCGTTTGGTAACCATTTAACTGCAGTTATATACTCTAATCTTTCTGTGTTTTCTGTTGGAATAATGCTCACACCTCGATTCAGCAAAAAACCCTCAACCCATCCACCACGAGCATAAATAGACACCACAGTGTCCTTTGGGTTTATAAAACTCATTATTTCATCAAGTTCCTTCTTGGTAAGTATATGCTTTCCAAAAATAAAAATGTGCTCTTGCCAATAACAATCGTTAGCATAATTACAAATATTTTGAAGATGTTCTAATCTTATTTTTGATGCACAATTTAAGACAGTAGATTTCGGCTGGAAATAAGCAATCTCACCTTGCCAAGATAATCGTTCATCTTCAGAAAAGAAAGATGAACGTGGATAACCATCTATTGGTAGTTCAGGGTGGAATTGAGGTGAAAATTTATTATTTATATGATGTCCCCAGAATGGAATATGTGCAACTGAAAGATCTTGCAACAGAATGTGATCTAAATCAACTTCAATATTTACTAACTTAGGTAGAGAGGATTTCTTTTTCTTTGGGTGTATCATTAACACTATTAAATGTAAAAATGCACCATGAAATAAATCTGTTTGGTTGCCTTCAGGAACTTCTTTGATTATTATGATATATGTACTGTAAAATAGAATAATTAAATAAAATAAAGTTAATATAACCTGATAACAGTTCATATATAAAAAAAGGAGTAACATTAATCCCATACTTAAAACCATATAATAACCATGTACTCCATAGATTAATTTCCACATAAAATAAGTAATCATTAAACATGCTACTAGAAATAAGACATTTGTGTCATCTATAGTACATATACCAATTCCTAAGCAGAAATATATAACCATATATTGAACTTGCTTCCTGCAAACTTCTCTGTTTCTTTCACATATTAGGCAAAAAAGAAGTTCAACAAAATTCACTTCTCTAAGCCCTGAATAATACCAAAAAAGACCACAAAGAATTGTCCACAGGTTAAATATGTGTGTACTATAAACATCATCTAAATACAGTTGAATTTCATATGAAAGTGGTTGCCAAATGAAATCTTCTAACAGCAACATCATGATGATAATGATAATGATGATGATGATGGAAGCCAATCAATAAGTCTATTCTTACTTAAACATCCTGTAGACAAAAGAAAAAAATGATTTAGATTATTTCCACACCATACAACACACACATACATAAATCAGCGATGTTTCTTATATTTATAGACTTCCCCATCTTTATATATATGAAGATCAATAGTTCGAAGAATATCCCCTAAACATTCTAAATTGTTTTCAGATTTTGTTTTAGGAAGGCAGTTTAATCTTTTAAGATTTTGTTTGGGGAGAGAACAGAGAAGAATAGTCTCTAACCAATTTACACATTTAAATTTTTTCATAAGTAAATTATACAAATTATATATAACAATTCTTGTTACTTCATTTACATATTTTACAGTAGGTGATCGATTATATACATTACTTAAATTGTCTTTTAGGTCATATATATCGGTATGGGACAGAAGAATGTGTTTAATACATCTTTCATTCAATATAGGTTTTCTAATTAGAGAATAAGGTATTTTTCCTTGTATAGTCCAAATAGATTCCATAAGAGCCCATCCTTGATATCGTAACGTATTTTCTAAGAGAATAATGTATAATTTGATAATATGAATTCTTTTTAGGAGTTTGTATAAATAATAACTGAATTGTCTTCCAATAAAATCAAGAATAAATTCACATCGGTAATGATCCCATTTTCCATTTATTATTAAAAACCCAATATTTTGACATATATCTATATATGTGTCAAACATAACTGATATAATATTATTAAATTCACTATCTAACATATCAAACATTGGCAAATAAATATGTTTTATATTATAATTATAAAGATTAATTGAATAATTTAATATATCAATAAAATATTTACCAACTAAAATTTTAACTTGTGAATCAGTAATAACATCACCCATTATTTTTTTATTTAATAAAAAATCAAATGGTATGGTAAATAAATTTGTTTTTGGTATACGACTACACTCAGGAACAGTACTTACTGTGATTACAGGAACAGATGAACTGGTCTATAAACCCTCATAATTTGCCTGTTTATATACCTTCCATCCCAGGTATACAAAAATTACTATCTCTATTATAATCTCATTTGTGTTATTATTATCTTTCCATAAAATATAGTGAGACTAAGACGTGGAGGTAGGGGGAAGGGGAGGGGGGTGCATCCAAGAATCTCTCTATCAAGTCGATAATATGGCCAGATTGTCGACGTCCTTATTTTTGCAAGCGTCCATGAACACATCATCTTCTTCATCAGTGAAGTGTCGCCACTGCCATCCTTGACCCCGACTCAAAACTTAATTTAACCCCCAAAAAATATAAAAATTGGTGTTCTATGATAATGTATAAACACTATAAACCTCATTGAGATGGTAACTAAAATACAAAGTTAGTTGGTATAGTTTGATAACCTGTTGTAACATATCTATATTTATAATATAATAATTAATATATGGTCAGTTTAAATGTGCATTTTTTTATATAAAATAGGATGAAATAAAATATTAATATACAGTTATTCCTCATCATTGATATTTGCACATTGAGCACATATTAAATCAAAACTATTAAAACGTGTAAATCTTACCGCTACCATATCACACCAATTGATTTTTTGTTTTAGAGCAAAATATTCATCCTTTAGAGATTTAGAACAATGAAGACAGTAGTGGCGTTCACTTATATTAATTTCATTAAATGTCGCCAATTGTTGTCCAAGAATTGTATTAATATCTTTTTCAAATGAATTATTCAATTCAATTTCCAATACATCAAATTTTAAATTGTTAGTGATTGTTGCAATCATATGATGTTCACAAATTACATCTTTTCCTTTAAATAATCGAACTAATGAAAATGTTGGCATAGTTTGAAATGTTATTAACATATCTGTATAAATGATATAATAATTATAACTTGGATGATATTCACCATTAAAGGTGCATTTTGTTTTTAACCAAAATATAAAATCTGGTGTTCTATGATAAGATAATGCATAGGCACTATAAATCTCATTGTAAGTTAACGGAGGTGGTAACCAACAATTGCATTCACCATCATATTCATGTCGGTCATATAAATTATATATAGAGAGAACATCATCTAGAAATCTTTGAAAACTCCCATCTATTGTAATAACACAAAATTTTTCCATATAAGAATTACAATAATGGTCATAACAGTACATATATATACTTGAAATAGATGAACAGATAACTAAAACATTGTCCTCACAAATCCTTTCTTGCACCTGACACATTTCAGTACTTACAGGAATTATAAAGTTACGTAGTCCCAAAATACAATACATAATCCAACATAAATCCTGATTCCTCTTACTTACCATTAGTAGATATACATTAATATTTAAATTATAACAGGGTTTATTTTGTTCAGATAAAATGTTTCTAAATTTGATTACTGAAATTTCTTTCACTTTTTTTCTCCAGTCTTCCTCCCTATTAATATCAGAAGAATCTGGCATAAGCACCAATACATCAAAAGAAAAAGAAAAAGAATTAAACATAGAAAATGAACAAATAGCATCATTTTGCGGTAACTGTTGTACAAGTGGTGATTGTGGCAGCGATTCGATAATTAAAAATTGCAAAGATGAATGCCGCTTTACTATCTTCAAAACTATACTGACTATATCCACTCCAGGAACATAATCGACACGTGTAATTTCACCTTTACTTGGAACATGATTGATTAGAAGGGCCTGTTCACAATAATATGTTTGTTCTGGCGATTGAAGAATTATATTTTCGGTCAGATAGAGTGCAGAATGTACCTTATAATGATTAATATTAGATTGCTGTAAGTTTTGAAAAGAAAAAAGAAAAATAACTGTATATCCATAAAAAATATCCAGAACAGTTGACGTGGGATACATTCGAAGACAAATATTTAACAATTGTAAAATTTCATCTGTATCCCGAGAGAACATTGTCATAGCTGTCACTAAAGACCACACTTTGTTTTTGTTTATCATACCTTTTAAAGGATGATTAACACTCGTCATTGTTTTTAATGTTGATGTAAACATAGGATGATCATTCAATAACTCAAATAGTTCAGAGTCTTTTTTTTCTTGACCCATTTTCGACCAGTTATTCATTTTAGTCTCGATCATCTTTAGAAGGCCTCTCATACAGTATCTTCCATCGGTTATGTTGTATTTGATGTAACATAATTGTTCCACAATATAGGATGCATTGTAAAGAGACAAATTACCATCTTCATTGCTATGTAGAAGTGGACTAGGGAAAAGAGTATACGAATCCCATATTAATCGATGATAAAGAGTGCGGAATGGCATGTATGACGAGTCAAGAATAACATGGCTCCAAATTTTACAAACTCTGGAACAAATAATTAAAAGATGACGATATGGAACCAGTGCAAATATGTTTTCTAATAACACCTGTGGTAGGGACGACATTTTTGGGATTAGAGTTTGCATCAACATCTGTTGTATTACAGACATCACTCGGTACCCCTACTTAAATCTCTGAATATGTTAGACATTAAGTCACTGCACATTCTCTCATGTGTATTATACATATATAAAACGCTAAACTATAATGCCAATCCTGATCTCAAAAGCTTCATAGAAGGTTGTATCAGAACCCATGAGCATCACACCAGAAATAAATACAGTTTTGATATTCCTAGAGTACGACTTAATCAAACTAGAAATGCTCTACAAATCAAGGGGCCCAGAATGTGGAATGACCTTCCCAACCATGTTAAAGACTGTACCTCTCTCAACCAGTTTAAGTTAAAAGCGAAGCTATACCTAATAAATTCCCTGTAACCTACCTTACCCTTCTATTGTCAACCAATGTCTGTTTTTTTCTTTAAAGAGCGCTGTTTGTCGACATAATTGTATTTGTGCTGCTTTTTCATCTATGTTTTCATTTCTTGTTTTCATTCTACTCATTATGCTCAATTAGTATTAAGCTTGTCATTTAAGTTTATCATGCCCGAAACGCTTTGCGTAATAGTGGCTTTAGGCATTGTATGTACTAGCTATACCTATAAGTTAAACAATCCTTGTAAATATTTATTGTATGTATGTACCTTACCTAAATAAAATTGTATTGTATTGTATTGTATTGTATTGTGTTCAGTAAGCAAAACAGTAAGTAATTTAAGTAGGGTAGTAGTAGTAGTAGTCTTTTTTTTTTTAATCAGGGACTCAAATCTCTTTTTTTTCAACTATCCATCAGGGTGTTTGTGACTGTTGTCACATCTGCACACGTTCAATGTTGAATATACTATCCAATATCATTGGATACTAACCAGAAAACTAATCAATATCGACATAGTATAGAGTATATAGTATAGTGCTGGATACTGAAAAACAATCCAACATTGAATGACTCATTCAACATTGAATTACTCATTCAATATTGAATGGTATTCCAATATTTAATATAATATCCAATATCACTTAATACTGGAAAACTACTCAACAGGATAAAAATAATAACATATTTGACTTTGGTTGCATAATTACTTTATTTTTTAAAAATATCTGAATTAAAAATCATATAATTAAAAAAAGAGAAAATTAAGAATGAATAATCTACTGTCAACAACTATTATGTTAATAATATTAATTATTTTCCTAACAGTTATAGTAGTCATTAATTCACGGAAAAAATCTAAAAATACTAAAAAATTATATAAAAAGGAAAACAATTACAATTCCATCAGCCATGACACAACACCAGAGTCCATTGAGCTAATACAAGATGTAGGAGGAGTGGGAGGGGAATTACACAACGCAGGAGTAGTGGGAGGGGAATTACACAACGCAGGAGTAGTGGGAGGGGAATTACACAACGCAGGAGAAGGAGTAGAGTTACATGACGCAGGGGAAGGAGGAGCAGAAGAATTACAAGACGATGGAGAGGGAGGAGGAGGAGGAAGAGAATTACAAGACACTGGAGAAGGAGGAGGAGGAGGAGAATTACAAGATGCCGGAGAAGGAAGAGGAGGAGGAGGAGGAGGAGAATTACATGATGCCGGAGAAGGAAGAGGAGGAGGAGAAGAAGGCAGAGGAGAATTACAAACAAGTGAAAATGAGTCCTCTGGCGTTCCTCACGTCATCAGTCAAATGGAATCCGTCGAACAACCTCATGAATTACTTCAAGAATTATTACAATCCTCCACAGATTCGTCTGAACTTCGAGAATCCCAAATGAAATCCAAACTTATAGAATCATTATTCTCGCCATTTATCGAAGATATAAAAACTTATAAAGGTCTCTTTATTGTTCCCAAACCACCAATTTCGTATAATCCTAAAACTATTACTGAAACTGATAAGACACTAATTCAACCCTTTAATAAATTCCTTAGTTATTATGATGAAATCCACAACTTTACCAATGGTTATTCTGCATATTACATAAATAAACTATATACAAATTCTAATATTGATAGGGGATATTATACAAAAAATCAAATTATATTAATATTTCCATGGAATTTCCATAATTTCACACCTGATATTTATACAGATCGACGTGAAATAAAAGACGTCAAATTAAAGAACAATTTAGATGCATCACGTAAAAAATGTCGAAAGGAAGGAAAACGATTTTACATGAACAAATTGTTGATATCATGTACCCATGCTGCAAGTCAAGATATATTTAATTGTGGATTTTATTCGGACAGTTTCCCAATGAAAGAAAATTCACTACCCCCATTCGTGGTTATGAAACTTGAACTCGAAGACGGTCATAATGAGGTGGAATGTAAAATGTTAGCTAAGAATATTAATTCCTCAGACACATTTGCTAGCATTAAATTTAACATTTATGTGGAAGTCGAGAAAGTAGAACAAACAAAAGAATCACATGGAGGTTGAGAATTACAAAATGCAGGAGAAGGAGTAGGAAAGGTAAAAACTTCACAAACAGTAGAAGGAGGAGGAGGAGGAGGAGAACCACAAACAGTAGAAGGAGGAGGAGGAGGAGGAGGAGGAGGAGGAAGAGGAGGAGAACCACAAACAGTTGGAAGAGAAGGAGGAGAATCACAAACAGTAGAAGGAGGAGGACAAACAGTAGAAGGAGGAGGAGGAGGAGGAGGAGAACCACAAACAGTTGGAGGAGGAGGAGGAGGAGAACCATAAACAGTTGGAGGAGTAGGAGGGGAACAACAAACAGTTGGAGGAGAAGGAGGAGGAGGAGGAGGAGGAGGAGAATCACAAACAGTTGGAGGAGAAGGAGGAGGAGGAGAATCACAAACAGTAGAAGGAGGAGGAGGAGAATCACAAACAGTAGAAGGAGGAGGAGGAGGAGAATCACAAACAGTAGAAGGAGGAGAAGGAGGAAAATCACAAACAGTTGGAGGAGGAGGACAAACAGTAAAAGGAGGAGGAGGAGGAGGAGTAGGAGGAGGAGGAGAAGAATCACAAACAGTTGGAGGAGAAGGAGGAGGACAAACAGTAGAAGGAGGAGGAGGAGGAGGAGAAGAATCACAAACAGTTGGAGGAGAAGGAGGAGAACCACAAACAGTTGGAGGAGAAGGAGGAGGAGGAGGAGGAGGAGGAGGAGAATCACAAACAGTAGAAGGAGGAGGAGGAGGAGGAGGAGGAGGAGGAGGAGGAGGATCACATAGAACCCTCCACCGAAAAAAAGATAAAAAAAACTGGATTCAGTTTAGTGGAAGAAAACGTATTTATCTTGACCCAGACGCTGGTCTTATAGAGTCATTTTAATTTTATTTACTCTGATATATAAAAGGCCCGGAGATTTTATATACTCTGGTATATAAAACGTCAAAAAAGTATATAAAATTATCAATTGAATATAAAATTAAAGGTTCCCACCAGGCTTCTGTGCTGGCTAGGGTTCAAGTCTCCTGGTGGGAAAGTGTTCTCAAGTTGTATAACTTCACTCTCGTGTTTAGGAGAGTTGTGAATCAAGCATAGACATTGTGTTCTCCCATATTAACAGGGACTTGATGAAAAACGTAAAAATGATAGTCATCCTTAAGAATTATTTGACTCTAAAATTCAGGGATGGTCAACTTCTTGGGCTGCTCCCAAGAGAACTGTTGCCGTCCAAAATGTCCATAACACGACGTATCACTGTAAATTGGTCTCTTTAAGCCCAGCTCCTTGACAATATGTCCTAGTCGTAGATCAAAGTTGTGGTTAACAATCTTCAGAAGCTGTTTTGATGTGTACTGTGAGGTGCCATAGTGGAAGATGCTGATGCTTATGGGGTGCACAACACTAATGGCGTAAGATACCTGAACCAAACAGCGTCTACATAATTTGTTTTTCATCAGTGACTTGGCAACCCATCGGGCGGCATAGGCCGCTGAGCGGTCAATCTTTGTGTAATCTTTGCCAGAGAACGCTTCCCCGCCGTGAGCACCCCACCCACCGTAAGTGTCAACGATGATTTTCCTACCAGTTAGCCCAGCGTTACCTTGAGGTCCACCCATAATGAATTCTCCGCAAGGGTTGATGTGGTATTTCGTTTGAGTATCTATATATTTTTCAGGAATAATGACCTTGATGACCTTCTCTATAACCTCGTCACGCAAAGCTTCGACAGTAATTTGTTCTGAGTGCTGTACAGAAGCGACAACAGTGTTCACTCTTTTGGGAATAACAGCTCCTTCATCGAAGACATACTGGCATGAGACTTGAGTCTTACAGTCAGGTCGCGCCCACCAGAACGTCCCATCTCTTCGCAGCTCGGCAATCTTCTGATTGAGACTGTGTGCCAGCATAATAGTTAAAGGCATGCACTCATCGGTCTCATCAGTGGCATAACCAAACATCAGTCCCTGGTCCCCTGAACCAATGTTGTCATCACTGTGCCCGATGTGTACACCATTAGCAATCTCCGCACACTTTTGCTCCAGGGCCAGAAGAATATTGCAGGTCTTGTAGTCAAAGCCCTTTCGTGAATCATCAAAACCAATTTTCTTAACAATATCACGCACAATTTGTTGATAATTAACTTGGGCCTTGGACGTAATCTCCCCACAGATCAGGATCATACCAGTTTTGGTACACGTTTCACAAGCAACTTTGGCGTCAGGGTCCTGGCTAAGATGGGCATCAAGCACTGCGTCGCTGATCTGATCGCAAATTTTGTCGGAGTGGCCTTCGCCTACGCTCTCACTGGTGAAGAGGAACGTCTCATGATCTCCATCCATGCTCTCAGCGCACTATCCTGGGGAACGAAAATGTTACTTCTAAGTACTCTTGAATTTGGGACTAGGTTTCCTTGGCTAGATTTTAACTAAATAAAAATCCGTTATTAAAGGAATATTATTAAAAACATTGACCTAATTGTGTGAAGAGAGAAAGAGAGAGAGAACGCTAACCTGGTCACGTGGAGAGAAAGCAACTGAGCAACTGTAAAGCAAGTGTGCAGCTGCTCTGTCTTATAACAAAACTGTGAGTCAAAAAAGAATATGGATTTTTGAAATGATTATAAACTATTAAAAAAAAAAACATTATTACTCATTCTAATTGGAAGAGTGAATGTATAATTTGGTAACCTGTAATCCTTAACTCTTTATGAACATAATAATTCCATCTGGTGAAAGGGATAATAATAATATTGTGTCAATAATTATAGAAGTATTTATTAGTCATATATGAAAATGTAATAGAAGGAACAATAAGATTTGAAATTCAATTCATATATTTCCAACCAGTCTCCAAGGTAAACAGCCTCTGTCAAATGGTAGATAAGATACATTATAAATCATCTTTATTATATGTTGTTAACAAAAAGCTGCTGTACGTGTGGACATTTGTATCCAAGATGTTTTTTCTCTATTATTAATTCTCTCCCGCAACCACCACATTCTCTTTTTTTGGGGGGTTCATAATGATTGAGATGACGATGATGTTCCCTAATAATACTTCTAATTTCTAGAAGAGTCTTGGGTATGAAGTATTCAATATGGTCTCCCTCAGCGCCTTCAGCTGCCAACACATCTGCGCGTTCATTTCCATAGATTCCAACATGGGAGGGAATCCACAGGAACTTGACAACTCTTCCCTGGTTGGTTAGTACCTTCATAACTCTCTTAATTTCAGCGACTATTGAAAGATTCTCGTCCCGATCTTTATTTAGGCTTTGCAGTGCTGCTCTCGAATCGGTGCAAATCACTGCACCAGTAGTATTCTGTTCAATAATATACCTTAACGCCATAGCAATGGCAGTTAACTCTGCTTGTGTTGAAGAGGTATAGTTCTCAATGCGCGCTTTTTCCTCATTTTTTGGTGGAAAAAATACATCATCCTTCTTAATTACCGTGTATGCTGCACCCGCCCGGCCATTAATAGGATTAGATGACCCATCAGTGAAGATTTGATCTAGTTCATCTCCAGCTTCATTATAAATTTCCTTAAGATTCTTGTGGCTTATTTCTTGGGGTACCATGTTGGTTTTTTTCTTTACCATATCATTGATGATAATCCTGCACGAGTCATTCAGGGGATCCACCCAGGGAGGTAATCTTTCTACAGGCATGAGCTCACGAGCTTGTTGAAGTAGGTGAAGATCTTCAAGGAAGCCGACTGCTCTGTGATGCCATTTTTTGCTTCTCTTGTTTCCCCCTGAAAGTAGCACAGAGCTCAATTTTTTTTTAGCCATGTCATTATAATGGGGATCTCTGGCAATCCTAATTGCAAGCTTAGCATTCAGTTCCACAATTCTTTCTTTAATACTGGGAAGGGATAATAACTCTTTTTGTAGATTGGACATTTCAGCAGTTTTTTTCTTTGGAACTCCAAGAATGATTGAAATGGCTTCATCCTGTATGCTTTCTAGCCTATTCATATCACTTTGTGAATAAGTACATAAAACAGGTGCTGCATTGTCAATGACGGAGCGTACATAGTTTGTGTACATCATTTTAAGTACAGCAATAGAGGCTCCATGGCCATCATTCCAAGTCATAGCTTTCAGTTTCAGTTCCCTGAGTCGACTTTTGCATGTTCCTATGATTTGATTGAGCTCCTCTTTCTTTCCCTTGTTTGAGCCGACGGTGACGCCAAGGTACCGATAGTGGTCAACCCATTCAAGTGTTACACCATTAATTTGCAGTTCTTCATTTTCTCTCCGCTTGCGATGGGAGTATGCTTTTGTCTTGTTTGTGGAGAGAGTGAAACCGAGCTCAATACATTTCCTTCCAAGGAGTTCAATAGCCTGTTTTATTTTATCAAAGGTGGGAGCTTGTATTAGGACATCATCTGCATATCCCACTAGTTGTGTTCCTTCAGGAAAATCAATATTGGCAATTGCATTCATAAGTACATTGAATAGTGTAGGGCTTAAGACTCCTCCTTGGGGGGTCCCGAGTTCCATATTCATTGTTCTTGAGATTGCTCCATTGAAGTAGACCTTAGCTTTCCTCCCTGTGAGGTAGTCTTCAATCCGTTTCATGAGTCTCCCCTTGACACCCATACATGCAAGCTCGTCCAGGATCGCAATTCCCTGGGCTTTGTCGAAGGCTCCTTTTATGTCAACAAATACAGAGTACCTAGCCGTGTCATTAACCAGGTAATTAATTATACAATTGGCTGTGCTCCGTCCTTTGACATATCCATTGACTCCTTCCCCAAACCTACCTATTTTGTGTAACAGTCGTTTTAGGATGATCTTTTCCAGCATCTTGCAAGTACATGACACGAGACTGATAGGTCTGTAATTGCCAGGGTCATTCGGTTTTGGTATGGGAACAATTTTGGCGTGTTTCCATTGTGTGGGCAGAACTCCATTTAGGAATGATTTGTTAAACAATAGGAGTAGTGGATTCCCAGGCACTTCACACAGTGCATTAAGTATGTCGTAGGTAATGCCATCCTCACCAGGTGCTGTAATTTTACCTCTCTTAACAGCCGCCCTTACTTCCTGGGCTGTGATAGGTTCTCCATATTCGTCCTCACTAGACTGTGCTCTCGCTATTCTAGTTCTTCTGTCATTCTGTAGCAGGAGCTGTTCCATGACGATTTCCGTTGAGAGGGAGGAGGAGGATGCTGCCTTACTCCACATGTGAATTAATTCTTCAGCTTTACTCTGTGGATCTTTGCCTCGAGGCATTTTCTTCCGAGGGGGTCTTCGTCGAGGCGTATGGCGCTGAATTCTAAGACAACTTTCAATTTGGTGATTAAGGTCATCAACAAATGTATCAATATCTTCTGGGATTTGGTATTCCCTGAACCAGTCATTCATCCTGTCTATGAAGATTGGCTTCATATCTCGTCTGAGTGATAACCACCTTCTTCTTTTATTTGACTCATTCTTTCTCAAATTGTTCATGTCGACAAAGGTAATCAGTGTGCCCGGTGGTCACAACATAAACTTTTGCCCAAGGTATATAATATGCTACTGACATATGTGTCAAGTGAATTGAACAGGAGAACATCCTCTTTTATATCCCTCTATAAATCAAATATATATAAAAAAAAATATTTATTTTAATTTGTTTTCTTTTATTAATCCAATTATCCTTCTTTAATTATCGAACATTGTAATTTAATTATATATTGTTTTGTATGGGAAAGATGCTTACATACATACATATATATCTCAAAGGCATAGATTAGTTTAGTAAAGTTACTACAAAAAATTCAATATAATAGTAGTAATTAGGTTACATTTGTATACTACAGGACTTTAGGACTTTCAGTTGTGTGGGCCTAGCTAGTTTGTTTCCCCTTAGCTGGCAGAATACCACCCCCCTGCAACAGCATTTGTAGGATTCATGGGGCATAGATAAGACCAAGGAGTATGCTTACCTCTACAATTACAACAAAATGGAAATTTTTGTTTCTTTGTACACTCTTTAGAGTCATGTTTATTACCACAGAACTTACACCTGGGGTCGTACTGACATTTCAAAACCAAATGCCCCCAATAATAACACTTCAGGCATAATTTTGGCTTCTCTTGGTATTTTGAAACTTTTCTATAGCCTAGTCCTTGTACAAAAATTTTTTTAGGAGCCTCACCTTTTATTAAAGCTATAACTTGACTTTGTTTTTTATAATGAACAATGTTTCTCTTTACCCAAACAACACTGTCATTGTAAAGGAGATGATCGGGATCCAAGTAAGTTGGATATTTGAAAAGTATGACCTTTGTGAAAATACCTTCTTCTGGAACAACCATCACAATATTCTGAAAGCCATCTGTAGTTAAATGTTTAACTGCCTCTTCTGTTCCAACTGTGATATATGGCTGATGAAGACCCTGACCCTCCTTGAACACTAGTTTAAAATCTGGATACTCCATAGCTAAACGTACAGTCCACACCATCTTTTCATTGAAGTTCAGTAGGCATGTTTTAGGAAATAACAACCGCCTCCTTACGCAGACCGCCTCAGTCATTTCATCAACACATAAGTTACTCACTCTTATCACTGTAATTGTTGAGAATCACTAATTCACACTGTATATTTAGCTAGTTGTTTGATTACTACTACTACTACTAATTTCTGTTGATTAAAAAAAAAAAAAAGTTTGCGGCACAGGGGCATTTGGTATGCTCAATGTCCTAAACTTCCTCTAACAAATTAGGAATAAATATTCGTTCACAAATTAGTTGTGAAATTCGATCTCTCTTTTTCACAATAAAATCTACTTTAGAATAATTGAAGAGAACCACAGAAACATTTCACCATCAATGACACCACCCCTAACATCAATGTGATTAAAAAAAAAAAAAAAAGTAAGATCAGATCTTGGAGCTATTCTTCATAACAACCTTCTGGTACTTTTACTTGAATATCTATCTTGATTACACCTTTTCCTTGTGCTGGCACAGTAACATCGTAGGCAGCACTGAAGCAAAAGGTAGATTGTTAATTAAAATATATTAAAATATATATGGTAATTAAAATATATTTAAATATAAATAAGTCATAAAATAAAAAAAAAGTAAATTCCAACTATACCTGTACAAGTCATATCCAGCAGCTAGTGTAGATCCAAAATGAACAAGATATATGCCAAGAAAATGTGGTGGTAATAGAAAAGAAGTTCAGGTAGGAGAGATATATATCTGTGTTTACTCTCACTCCGACAGAATTAATAATCTAATTAATATTTCTACTCCTTTTATATGTTCCTTGAGGTGCCAGTTACCACCAGAAACAAGTAAAAAAGTTGTTTAAAGATTTGGTCAATGTTCCAATACACTTATTAGTTTTCAAAAAACGTCTGAAAATGAATGTCTGGAGTTATCAAATCTAAAGCTGATATATCTTTGGTAAACTGTTCCAACAAATGTTCATCCAGGCTTGTTATGCTTTTAAATACAGTTCCACATTCAAAACAAGTAAAAAAGTTGTTTAAAGATTTGGGACTGATTTGCTGTTTGTTTCCACATATATCATATTTTTTTTCACTGTTTGTTTTCAAAGGCTGAATCATGTGTATTGATTTCAAATGTTGGGTCAAGTTATATTCATCCCTAAATCTATTCCCACACAATTGACATTTTAACCGTTTTACTATGTGTTCCCATATGTCTAGTCAAGTCGCATTTTTTAAGGAATTTTTTTCTACATACGTCACATGAAAACCATTTTTCTCTAATGTGTTGTTTGTTTGTTTTTTCACATTCACTGCACTTTGGGGTTTTACCAGTATGAATTGTAAAAAGGATAGTCTTCTTTGTATGAGTTGTGAAATGGACTGTTAGTGTTCTTATTGTACTATATTTTTTCCACATACATCACATAAAAAAAAGTTGTTTGTTGTATGGGTTTTTGTTTGATCAAGTGACATCTCTAAGAGAATTATCTCACTTCCACCTGAAAAGAAAACAAAATTAATTAAATTATATAATTATTCTGATTTATAATATATACATTGACTCTTATTACATTATAGTATTATGATATACTTTATTTTTATTACTTATTAATTAACTTTGTTATAATAGACTTAAGTAAATTATACAACATACGTATGGGGTTGGGGTTGAAGAAACATTAAATGTTGAATGTGCTTTAGATTGTGTGATTGTTGTTTTACTACTCAGAATGAAGTGCCCATGAAGTATGGCGAACCTGTAATGATTTGCATAGCCTGGCAAACTCTTTTATATACCAATCCAGTCAGACTGATACAGACTTGAGAGGCTAAAGTTACTTACTCAGTTATTTGTGACGTATTTTTCATTATGTTTTTGTAATTATTTAACTGATCAATAACCATTTGAGAATATATTTCTCTCTCTCTCTCTCTCTCTCTCTCTCTCTCTCTCTCTCTCTCTCTCTCTCTCTCTCTCTCTCTCTCTCTCTCTCTTTCTCTCTTTTTCTCCTACCCTATGTTATATATTTATATATTTACAATGAAGGGAAGAGAAGAGGATGGATCACTGGGATGTGTTTTGTCAAAGAAAAACCCAGCACAATAACACTGCCTGAGTAGTAGGTGACTGCCCTCAACAAGAAGAGCAAGGGTTTATTTAGACCTGCTCTCTCTCTCTCTCTCCAAGTGTTAGTTTAAAATATTATTTGTTTTTTCAAGTCAATCTTCATCTAACAAACAAGATGTGGGAAGTAAATCAATCAATGAAAATGAGATGATGTGTAAAATTCACAAAGTTTTGGCTTTGTTAATATTTATTATGTTGATATATTGGTGTTATAGTAATGGTCAGACGGATAACGAAGACATGATCAATATAATATAATGTTAAGACAAATTGTCCTAGTGTTAGGTGGTTACCTAACTTTTAAATAAAATGATACAACCAATTTTTGCCCCCCCCCCCTCTATACTACTAAATTTTATAAGATAGGAATTAAATAAAGGATATTTAATTTCGATATCTCTTTATTCGCTCTAAATAAACCTTTTCTCTATGATCCTTGTCAAATATTCTTGCATCATTTAGAATTTTTGAAGTGTTCACACATCGCATCTTGAAACGATCCCGATCTGCAGCAGCTGTGTTCCACATTTTACCATCTATTCTAGCTTTCTGATAGGCATGTGCCCATACATATAAATATCGTATCGTTATATGTGGATTAAATTGAACT
>NC_091178.1:40350798-40402589 GCF_040958095.1 Procambarus clarkii | reverse complement strand
TAAAAAAAAAAAAATATTGTTATTGTTAAATATGCTTGTTTAATAATATACATTCACCTAAGCCTTATTATTTATTAAACTGACTCTGCCACAGGGAAATAATTGTTGTGACACTAGTAAACTAGCTCTCTATAACTGCAGTGATTGGAAATCACCTCAGCCATAAAAAACTGGCTCTTTGCCACAAGGAAAAATAACTGCACTGACTGGAAATCACCTCAGCCATAAAAAAAACTGGCTCTTTGCCACAAGGAAAAATAACTGCAGTGACTGGAAATCACCTCAGCTATAAAAACTGGCTCTTTGCCACAAGGAAAAATAACTGCAGTGACTGGAAATCATCTCAGCTATAAAAACTGGGTCTTTGCCACAAGGACATAACCTGTGTTAGAATTGGAGTAAGTGAAGAATGTGTGTTATGCAATCGGTAAATAACTTTATTCTTCCTTCTTCTTCTTCTTCTTCTTCTTCTTCTTCTTCTTCTTCTTCTTCTTCTTCTTCTTTTTCACTGGGGAAGCCGGCAGAGTGGCTGACCAGAGAGACAGAATCATACGTTGCTGATAGAAACAGTCCTGTAAAACAGATAATAAGGCGTAAGTAAGGTTAATATTTTGTGTCTCTTATATAGAAATTACCACTTGATTTGTGTTATCTTACTTAATGTGTCTAAGAATCTGGTCATAACTATTGACTTTAAATAAACTTTCAATTGGAGTATGTGTGTATATATGGATGACTGATCTTACCTGCAGCTGATTGTTGGTTCTGATGTCCAACAATGAGGTTATTATTAGCAGACATCTGGATGTAATCGGCAGTGTCCCCCTTGACCTTGATCTTCTCGGGACCGACCATTGTGTCAGCCTCAACTCTCGTGGAAACTAGTAGACACAAGACTATTATCTTGAATACTTCCCCTTCCATGCTCTTCTGTACATACAAAACCCAGCACGAGATGCTGTCAGAGTAGCAGGCGCCGGCCCTGTCAAACGTGTATGAGCAGTATATTCTTATTATTCTACTGCAGATAATTAATTCTCTCAAATAGCGGGTGCTGTAGCTGTAGGAGAATGAGTTTTCTTGTAGGATGTTGGTTAGACTGCTGTGGTTTTGAACACTGTGGTGGCGACACGCGCCATCTTATATACAGCGAGGTTACCTCAGCCAGACTCCAGGGCGTCCGGTTGTGAAGAACACTTTCCACTATCTTTTTGATCGAGTTTTATATTAAACTAAGCTTAGGTTGACTTATTCAGCTTGTCTTATCAGCCATAATATTTATTATTTTTTTTAGATCAGGTGACCCAGAGTACATCATCAACATTAAGAAAGAAGTACCCCCTAATAAACTTCGGTCACACTTACTTCACACTACCATCCATGTTCACTGGTCCAGATCCTAAAAATCGTGTATATTATTACTCTTGTTAACTACTGATTTTAAATCTTCCACAGCTCTTAGATTTTCAGGACCTTCAGTGAGTGTGAGTATATCAATCTCTTTATACAGTCTATTTCAGCATCACTACAAAAATTATACAATTACAGAATGCAAACTATAACTAATCCTCTGAGATGATAATATACCTTTATCTTATAAGATAAAACTATAAATTATATCCTTTTCCCCAATTTGAATTATATCATAATGAGTTGGGGATTACAGATTACTTTTCTCCCTGAACACCAATTATTCATCTACTAACTAGGATATAATTCAAAATTTAAAATAATATACAAACTATATTATAATGTTATTGATGAAAAGATTTTTATCACATCAGTTGCTAAAAGAAGATAATTAAATTTTATTTTCACCACACATATATATATTTAAGGAATCTGATATAGATTTATGTTAATTATACTTTTGTATAAGAGGAGGCAGGAAGTTCCAAGGCAATCATAATAGTCATGGTATCATCCAAAAAAAAAGAACAACAAAAAATTGTCAAGAAAAAATGTATCCATAATGAGAAATTCTTCAGAGAAATAATTACAGACAAAGTGAAGAAAATAGTGGACATGCTTATTAATGTCCATGGTAAAGGATAAAATGATTTATAACCTCTTCAATTTAGATAGGTATTGGGAAAAAGTATCCACGGTTCCTTTAACCCAAAATACTTATGTAAACGCCTGTTTGTCTTACTTGAGAGATCCAGTGCACACATATGACGCTCTCATCAGAATGAATGTTTTATCTCATAATGAAAAAGGCGATTACATGTTTGGTCATCCAGTAATATTACATGATAATCATCTTGCTGGACGACAGCTTCTAATTAAACGTTCTCATGTGGATGTGATTATTGGGACTGTGACAACTGAACAAGGATTGCTAAATGGTATCTATAATACTGGTCCGATTACTTGCCAATCAGTCACATGTAGCTTCCGTGAATATCTGATAGCTAAAAATTTTTATAATAAATTTGTACAAAATTGTATTTAATAAATCAAATTATAAAAACTGAAATGTATTTTTGTTATGAAGGTATCCATCTCTTTATACAAAGTAGCTACATTCCAACATTCGGTTTCAGTATCCCCAAAATTTTATCCTTTTCCCCAGTTTGAAATATTTTCATAAACAGTTGAAGATTTCAGGTCCCCCCCCCAAAAAAAAAATAATACATTCGCTATTATTCCAAGAAAAAAAATGCTTTATAATCATTTCTAAATAAATGGATCCATATTTTTGGCTGTGTTTGGCACAAGCCAGCCATTGTTCGTAAATTTCATATTCTCTTGTTCAGCTGACACAGTGCTGCATCTGCTCTAGGCAACCAGCTAGCTATGTCGCAACCTTATTATTTAGAACGGGAACTTTAGTTTAGGTGGACGTCACCATGAATTTAATGAATAGTTCAGATTGGAGAATTATCAATTACCACAATACCATCATTACAGCATGAGGTGATTTTTTTTTTAAGTAAAACGAAAGATATAATTAGTTAAACCAAAAAATATATTTCATTTGTTGTTTTATAAATCAAAGAGATATATTTTTTTTATTTCATTTTTAATAACTCCTTTACTCTAAATTATTTCAGATTAAGAAAAATATACTTTAGTTACGTGACTAATTAAATTGCGACATATTGGACAGTTACTAAGTTGTAAAAGACACAATTCACAGACACAAAAATGTTGACAGGGTAAAATGAGAACACAACGTTCTTTATCTTGGCAGATATTACAGCGTGTATTCATTCAATTCTTATCATGTTGACAATCGGATGAAACTGTGAGTTGTTGACGTCCTAAATTCTTTATAGTAAAGCTCAATATCTGATCACATTTGGGATCAGATATACAATAAGTAGTTGTATTAGGCTCATTATAAGTCCTGGTTAATGTTACTGGGTCAATATTCATTGAGGTTACACATATATTTCCAACTTCATCTTTTTCGTTTTGATTATTTTCTTCTATGATTTTAACCCTTTTAAATTTTCTTTGGTTAAAATATAAATATCTTGTTATAATAGCTATAGCTTGATCATATGATTTAAATGATCGTCCATAGAGTATTACTACATCTTTAAATACTCTTTTAACAATATCGCGTTTGTAACTTTTAGATAAAGTTACTAAAATATATAATTTGTTCATCATTTGCATAATTATATCATTAGAAAATATTTTGGGGGATATTTAGTGATTGTAGATGAACGTATATTTTTAATAAAATCAGGCCCTTTCATGATCAATATATAATAACATTGTGTTGACCAACGCCCATGTTCTATCCATGGATCGTGACCTTCTTTCCAATTTCGAAAATGCATATTGCAATAGAAACAGATTACTTCATCTCCACGAGGTGGTTTTTTATAAAAAAAACCCAGCTTGGGCTAACTCTTTTGGGCTGGGATGTTTTATTGAAAGTGGCCACGAGTCTTTGAAACTAGACAAGCGAACTCTAACCTCACTATATTTTTCATGATGTGGAGTTTTATGCGAGAGTATCCCCTTGGGTAATTTGTTTTTTTGATCTAATTCAAATTCCAAATCTTTATTATACTTAATATACTTGGGTTCTATGAGATAAGATGAAAATTCAATAGGAATATTACCTACTGGTTCGCCCTTCAAAAATGGACATTTAGGGCTTATTCTCCTATGAAATTCACTAAGTTTAATAGTGTTGTTATTTAAAATGAGTATTATATCTTCATTGAAATAATCGTCATCATTTAAAATATCATCCCAAGAATTTACATAGACATAACAAAATGCACAAGCGCATTCTATTCCTTTTTTCAGATAGAAGAAGCCATTAGTTACCAACTCTTTGGGCTTTGGGTTACTTACAGGCCAATTAATAAATGTTTCTAATCGCTCCTGCTCGTATTTTAAATCATTGTCTATACACAGCATCTTTTATACTGATTAATCCTTGTGTCTTTTCTTCTATATATCAACATAAAAGAATTTTTTTTTTTTTTTACTGAATAGTTAAAATAGCTTTTATTTCATCACTAGTAGTTAAAAAATGTATTTTTAATTTGGTTGATTCTTTATTTTTTCTTAGTAAACCTACCTCCACATATGAATTTATATTAAATATATTTATTGGCAGAGGTTTATAATTATTATTATTATTATTATTATTATTATTATTATTATTATTATTATTATTATTATTATTATCATCTATTACATATATATTTGCTTGATTTACATTAGCTTCACTAAATAATTTTTGAACTAAAATACTCACACAAGCCATAATATTTTTCATATCTTGATTAAAAGGTGAGGAATATGATGATGGGGCAAAAATAAAAAAAACTTTATTGCTTATATCAATTAAATCTGGAATAGTTTGCCCAGATATATACTGCATATTAATATTTTTTTTATATACTATTAATGAAACTTGGTTCAACTAGAACCATACACACAAATCCACATTCACATTACAAAGTAATATATATGACACAGCATAAAGTATTCTGTGATAACATATGCTATTGACCTCAGAAACATTGACAGAGTTTATCATGTTATGAATTCAACAAAAATCATCTTAAATAATCATATAATTATTTATGCAACCTTTATTCCCATTTTCTTAATAATAGAAATTAATTTCTCCTTGTTTCTAAAGATTTCCTGATAAAGTGACACTTTATGTTGAAGAACTTTGTTTTCTTGGATTAGATTATTCATATCCAGCACAAGTTTTTCTGTGGTCAACGTATTGGCAAGTAATTGATGAACCTGTTGGTGGGTCAAGATTAAAATACGGGACCCTTTACTTGCAAGAAGAATTTCCTTCATTGTTGTTATGGGTTGATTTTCTTCACTTGGGTCTTGGGGACAAGGACGCTTTTGGGAAGTTGAAACAGTCTTTACTCCAATCTCGTTTCCTTGGGAAATTCTGGTACGTCCATAGGTTCTGGGTCTGGCGGGTCTGGTACTACTTCCAGCATTTTCTTGACCTATTGCTCCAGTTGAATTTACTCCAATGTCGCTTCCTTGGGAAATACTGATAGGTCCATGTGTTCTGAGTCTGGCGGGTCTTACACTTCTACTGGCATTTTCTGCACTGAGTTCATGGGAAGTTGTTGCAACAACAGTCTGACCTACTGTGGAAGATGATGGAGTTGCCGCTCCAGTTGAATTTACTCCAATGTTGCTTCTTTTAGATAATTGCTGTTGTGTTCTGGGTCCTGCTAATTTCGGAGGCAATGGGTCCACTCTAACTCTAGCAGCGAAAGTAGATGTTCTGCCTAAGTCTAAACAAACCGAACCATCAGTTATTCTGTTATAGCCACTGCCTCGGACACGTACTAAAGACCTTATTAGCAATTTCATGTCAAATTCATATGGTGCAACCATTAAGAAAAACACTGTGCGCTCTCTTATTTTATATGATCAATTGTTATCCACTTCCCTAGAAAGAAACTTCCAACAGACAAAGGGTGGTTGTAGACCAGTTGATGGATAGGTTGGTTGGGTGGCTGTTGACCAGTTGATGGACAGGTTGGTTGGGTGGCTGTTGACCAGTTGATGGACAGGTTGGTTGGGTGGCTGTTGACCAGTTGATGGACAGGTTGGTTGGGTGGTGGTTGAGCAGTTGATGGACAGGTTACTACCGTGAAAGAAAAAAAAAATATATTTGGAAAAGAATAAGACACATACATTAGTATATTAAATATCTCTGTAGCTGAGAGAGCCATCTATAATAACCTTTCGATATGATGCGGAGCCTGGCCCGAAGGTGTGGACCTCTTAGCAGGAGTTGAATAAGACTAACTGCAGTGTTTCCGTCGCCACCTACCATAACTCGCTTATCTTTTGCCCTTCTAGCCCCCCCCCCCCATCTTCCCCCAACTCAGCATTGTTGTATATTGCAGGTGTGACTCAATAATTAGAGAGTCGCTTAGTTGAATGCCGCCATACCATCTTCAAAACTACACTGGGTATAACTTCATTAAAGTAATCGACATATATAAGTTCACCTTTACGATGGATGTGATTGATCAGAAGCTCATGTTCATTTTCATAATAAATATATTTTTGTGATAACTGAAGAATCATCACTTTGTTTGATACAATTGTCATTTTGATATAGGATATGACATAAAATAAAGCTTGAAAATATCAACAATGTTTTCGTTATTTTTTGGGAATTGCCTGCTGATCTTCCTTAGACTAGTACCATGTAAAGTCCCAGTTCTGACTAAGCACTGTGTCAGCTGAGCCATATATAAGTATTCGTGGCCGCCGGCCATCCACTGACGGCCAGTCACACACTCTTCGCTGCTCTTCCAAAGAAAAAAAAAGTGGTACGAAAAGCACTCTTCAGAAAGAACTCACGCTGTTTCCTCAGATGGAATTAGAATGTAAGCTTATTCCTCATACAAATATAATATGTGATATTATTTTTTCTCAAAAGTATCAGACACCTGATCTAGATGAAATCCAAAACAATTAAAATATACCTTGTCATTTGAAATCTCGGTTAATTACAAGGTTAGTAATGCCTGTGTGAAAATTGGCCATAACACCAAAGATCCTCATCGAGTTGATTTGGCTTATTACACACTTTTCATCAGGCCACTCATCACCATTATTACATGATGCCACTATTTTTTTGGTAGTTTGGAGATCATTATTTGAATAAAAGCTTACTAAAATATGTTTAAGTTTTGTAGTATCATACTTTTTTCTAAAGAATAAAATAAAGTTGATCATTTCATTTACTGACGTCGTCATTATGTATTCGTTTTTGGTAAATGAATGAAATAGTTAAGTGAAATTTGAAATTTTTATTACTTATATACTTCTGGCCAAAATTTACACTATGAACTTGAATTCCTTTTCCAATCTCTGATGTCTCTTATTTTTTATATATTTTTTTTTTGAGGGGGGGGAGGAGGTATTTACAAAATTCCTTTCTCTAATGAGTTGACTGCTTACCATCGACATCCTCTTATTTATTTTCAACTATTCCTCCCCTTATAGTGTTTATATGTCTATCCTTTAGATTCTTTTTCTCTGTTAATGCCTCGACTTGTCGCCTGCCCTGAGTCTTATCTTTTGTCCTTTTTTTGCGTCTTTTAAGTTCGTTTTATCTCTTTTTGATTTTGTTGTTTTCTCAACAGTTTCAGGCGAAGAAACTTTCTGAGAGGCGATTGCTTTTAAAATGCTGTCATCACCCAATACACTTTCGTACTTAACTTTTAGGTTTTTAAGGAACCACGATTTTTCTGCTTCCATATTAGCCTCGTGTAATAACGCAATCGATTTTAAATTCTTCTTTTCGTTATTGATAGACACTATTTGATTATTATCCTCATAGTTGCTTATAGAATACGTACCATTTATCAGTGTTAATTTACTAATATTGTATAGAATTGGGAAAACGGGTGCTATTTCTATAGCTTCATTTATCATCGGTATGTTCAATATTTCAGATAGCATATCTTTGTGGTTATACATTTCTCTTGAAAAATAAAGGTTTAATTGAATGGAACGCCGAAGAATATTATCGTTTATTATCGTGACAAGATTCTTATAGAACTGGGCGCAGAATATAAATTTGAAGATATGATTTGAAAGTGAAATAAATAATTGCATCATTTCAGATTTCGCCATTTCATTCTTGCAAAACATTTTTCTCATTGTGAGTTTTTCGAATGCTGATCTTAAATACTTATTGTTGCATGTCCCGGCCAAGTAAGCATCGAGCTGAGTAGTGACAGCTTGGATGATTAATGTGAATTTATTCATTTGAGTTTCTTCATATTCTATGGGGTCCACCGAAGTCTCATCATGGTTAATCATCGACAAATGCATTCTTGTCTCACTTAATTCTGAAAGCATTTGTTTGTTGGAATCCTGGAGACTAGCATTTGTCTGTTGAATGGTCAACAGGTTAGAAGTTATTGTTTCATTTTCTTCTTGTAAGGTCTTAACATGTAAATCATTTTGTTGTTGTAAAGCCAGTATTTCATGAATATTATCAGAAGGGGACTTACGAATCACGTTCAAGATAATGTAATAAAAGCGTTGTACATTATTTGCATTCAAATCTTGCCTTATTTCCTTCTGGAATAATGTATATAGAATAGTAACGAATGCATAAACTTTGATAACTTCCTCATTCGTTCCTTTATGATCTTTTTCCAGGTCAACAATTCGTTTGGTTATAATTTCTTTAACTAAAACTATTGATGCCACCGCGTCTATTAACAATTTAGCAACATAATTAGGTTCGTCTAATTAACGTTTTAAATGATCATTTTCATTTACATAAGGTATTATTTGACGTTCGTGTTCATATACTGTTTCATCGATAATATTAGTTTTAAATTTTTCTAATATTTGATTAAATAAATTTCAATCTTCCTCGTTAGTAAAAATATTAAGAATATTATTATTTTGGTGTAGATCATTATTATTAATATAATTTAAACGGGAAATCCTATCTCTAATGTCCTTTTCACGTTCTTCGTGAATGTAGTTATCACGTTCGGTATTTAACTGATGAATGAACTTATTTATTATTGCTTCAATTTGTGATTTTCCTGTTGCTTTCGATTCATTATCATCATTTAAAGGAAATATGCTTGAAAAAAATGAATTATATCGCTATTCGAAAATGTAGGTTTTGTATAAAGTCGCTCTAATGTTTCAATATTATATTTATTTGCTTCATTTATATTCTTTACTAATGTATTATATTCGTCATACTTTATATTTTTAGAATTTTCACAATCTAGTAGTTTTTGTTGGCATTCCTGAACATAATGGTTTTGGGATACTAATAAATTATTATATTCTTCTTTTTCTGATAGTTTATCATCTTTGCATTTTTGTAGGGCTTGTTGGCATTCCAGAAATTGCATTTTCTGGATCCTTATATCGTTTTCACATGCAGCTAATTTTAGTTGGTATTCCTTAAGAGACATTAAATTTATATATATTTTCATATTTAATTCTTCTTGTTGTTGACGACTTATACTAGTATTATTTGAATTTATTAAATCAGTTAGTTTTTCTTTTTCATCAGCTAAGTCTTTTATTTGTTTGTCTTTGTCTTCGAAGATATGTTGAAATTGTCTGTCTTTCTCATCTAACATAAATGCATATTCTGTTTCATACTGTTTCTTTTCATCATCGTATTGGATTATAAGCTTCATTTGATTATCTTGAAGAGTTGAATTTTCCTTCTTTAAATTCTCTATTTCATTTTCTTGGTCTCCTAATTTCTTTGTAAGCTGCACAATAGTAAGTTCTAAATCTCTCACATTTGTATTTAAATCTGTTATTGTGGCATCTTGATATCCACATTTATTTTCTAATTCACTTTTTTCATTCTCGCATTCATTACATTTTTTATTCAAATGAGCTATTGTTTGTTTTTGTTGATTCTGACTCTTAAGAGGATATGTTTCAGTTATTAATTTAATATATCGATCAGAGATAGTAAACAAATGAAGCATTTTATTCAAATATAAAATTATTCTTTTATCATCATCATTCACAACAACAAAATTGTTAATAAGAGTTTTTATGAATATACGTTCTCTCAAACCCGAGGAACCATTGTCTGGGAATGTTATAGTATTCAAGATTATTTTAACAATTTCACTCATTTTTTTTTAAATTATTGATTTAATATAATTCTACGATCAGGTGACAAAAATTAAGCAAGAAAAAGAAGGATGAGTGGGGCTTCATTTTCAAACAGGTAAAATAAATTATTTATTTATTTACCTGATTCTCATAGAAATTGTAGGGGACGATGATGGATTGAGAGAATTAATTGGAGGAGGAGGAGGAGATGGTGGGTGTGTTGAGTAAGTAGGAGGAGATAGTGGTTTCGGAAAAGGAACTTTTTTGGATGCTCCATTCCCTTATACCCCTTCTCAACATAGAAATTTGTTTCTTCTGTTCTTTAAACATTTTATACAAAACTGACAAATTTTGTTGAATAATATGGTTTTCATGTTTCAGCTTATTAATATTCAGCAATAGTTGCTGTTGTGTTCTGGGTCCTGCTAATTTCGGAGGCAATGGGTCCACTGGAACTGTAGCAGCGAAAGTGGATGTTCTGCTTAAGTCTAAAATGACTCCTGTGTTATAGGCACTGCCTGAGACACGTACTAAAGACCTTGACAATTGCATGTCATCAAATTCATATGGTGCAACCATTATGAAAAACAGTATGTGCTCTCTTATTTTATGTGATCAATTGTTATCCACTTCCCTAGAAAGAAACTTCCAACAGAAAAAGGGTGGTTGTAGACCAGTTGATGGACAGATTGGTTGGGTGGTTGTAGATCAGTTGACAGACAAGTTGGTTGATTGGCTTGACTAGTTTGTGGAATGGTTGTTTGCTTCTTCAGTTCCGTCAGAGATTGAATAGTACTGCTTGTTTGTTCACTTTCACTGTCTAGAAAGTTATATCAAGAGGTAGTATGTAGTGTAGTGTGCTTGGATTGCGACTCTACCACTAATTAATCCATAAACTGTGTTCTGCTGCAGGCTACCTTAGTGACACTTTTATACTACCTTAAAGACAAAAAAAAAATAGAAATATCTATTTTGAAAGGATACACACACACACATTGGTATAACTAAACTACAACTTTTCCTCATCTGAGATTATATCTGGGGAGAGGAATAATATTTCGTTAATAATAATTATAAGGTATTTATTATAGGAATAATAGGATTTGAAATTCATATATTTCCAGCCGGGTTGATAGATAGGATACATTATGTTATGTAAATGGTCTAAAATCATCCTTATTACTGTAGGTGTGGACATATTTTTGTATCCAACACAACTTTCTTGACAATGATGTTTTCTAATTTCTTAGAAGAGTCTTGGGTATGAAGTATTTTCAATATGGTCTCCCTCAGCACCTTCAGCCACCAGCACATCTGTACGTTCATTTCCATAAATTCAAACATGTTAGGCTTTGCAGTATTGCTCTCGATTCGTACATATCATATCATTATCACACATCTAAAATATTCTTTACTATGATATAATTGCTTTAATAGTATATTTTATCTCAGCTCTGCAAATTGGACATGTGGATATGTTTGATGCACATTTGAAACAAGTGCATATGTGATTACAAGGTAAAAACATTAACTCACTCTCCTTCTCCATACAAATCTTACACTCAATCACTCTGTGTCTAATTGTACCTTCTGACTTTGGGAGAGCGGCAACTTGATCAGTTATTCTACCAAATAATGGTTGTGGGTTAGAATCACCAGACATTGGTGGGCTTGGGACAACATCAACTTCAGTCAATGTCAATTCATCAACTATTGTAGATTCTACTTGCTGATTGGGGTAAGAAGCCAACTCAGTTCCATCAGACATTGGTTGGCTTGGGACAATATCAACTTCAGCCAATGCCAATTCCATTAAAGTTGTAGATGATTCTACTTGTTGGTTTTGGTCAGAGGCCAACTCAGTTCCATCAGACATTGGTTGGCTTGGGACAACATCAACTTCAGCCAATGCCAATTCCATTAAAGTTGTTGATGATTCTACTTGTTGGTTTTTGGTCAGAAGCCAACTCAGTTCCATCAGACATTGGTTGGCTTGGGACAACATCAACTTCAGCCAATGCCAATTCCATTAAAGTTGTAGATGATTCTACTTGTTGGTTTGTGTCAGAAGCCAACTCATTTCTATCAGACATGGGTGGGCTTGGGACAACATCAACTTCAGCCAGTGCCAATTTATTTACTAGAAGTTTTCTAACTTCGTCTTCTATGTACTGTAAGACTGCTTCAATAAATGACGCAATGTCAAAGAAAGGTAACCCCTTCTCTTTGAGTTGATTATGATACGTTGTCATCACATGATCTTCCTGGAAACCTGTTACGACCCTGGGTTCTCCAGTGGAAACCAGAGGTCAAAATTGAGCTATTAAACTTTCTGGTAGTACAGTTGGGCATCTAGAATGTCAATTGTTTGTATCTTCCCTGCCAGACGTAAGACTATTATTGTTTCTCAAAGAGCATTTAAAGACTGAGCTGGGGTTGATTATTAAATAATAACATAGGCACCAACGTTGCTTACTAATACTTTCTAATCATTCATAAAGTAACAATACGTTGCATAGGGGAAGATCTTTAATGTGCTTAGCTGCACGATCAATTAGGCTCCTCCCGGCACCACGATGAGGGAGGCAGCTGGTGGCTAGCTCGCTCTTCTCTGTGGCTGGTGTCGTGCGGTTAAGACCTACTCTGTGGCTGTATCCCTACTCTCCTCCCTTCTCCTCTTACTTATTTCCCTTACCTGAAGTTCCTGTATCCTTAAGCTAAGTACGGGGCATTAGTGAGTGTGCCTACTCTGGTAGTAACTATTGGTGAGACCTGGGGTTAGTATTTGCCAGTGTTTTGTTTACCCTAAGTGTTGTGTTTTGTATTAGGGTACCACATGGTCTCACTACCCTAAGCTGCATCCAGCTTCAGTGCTTATCCTGTAGTATTTTAACCTAGCTTGTTATTAGTGTAAACCTTGTATCCTGTCTATGTGGACCAAGGCTTTTAACGTAAGATAGTGTGGTAAAGTTATTATTATTATTGTTATTGGTGTGAGTGTATATGGGGGGTTGTTAAGGGGTTAATAAATAAGTACATGAATTACAGAGTATCTCTTCTTCCAAGGTGGGAACGCAGTGATCAACCCTTAGACTAACATATATGGTCTTGTAGCAAGTTATTACTGCTGTGGATAGTTTATTTTGGGGGCCGGGCTTTTTAGCTCTCCCATATTTGATACTCTTGTCTTCTAACTACCTTTACCCCTTAATATTACCAGAACCCCATAGAAGCCCCACTCATATTATTTGTAACAAGTGGTTGGCCAGTCCGGGAGGAACATTATAAGTGTAAAAAATTAGATTCTTGAGTGCCAAAATTAAAATTTTTTATTTCCGCAGAACGGTTGTGTGCTAGCCTAGGGTCCAGCTCATCTAGCAAAGGACATTCTTGCACTGACTGGACACCCAGCTGGATCCCTTCACGATTAAGGTTAGTGTGGCCTTGTGTTAGGGGCCGTGCAAATTTTTGTTTTTTCCAATTTTTATTTTTTAATTTTTTCTTTGGCTGGGAGTTAAAATTATTAGTGATGTCTTTTGAAATGCAGGAACTGGCAAGGGAGCCTTCAGTGGTAGAGATAAAGAAACTTAAAAAGTCTAATTTAGTATTGTTAGGCCAGGAATTTGGCCTAGAATTAAATGTCGCAGATAAAAAGTGGACTTTGGTGAATGAAATATTACAACATTGTATTGATGAACAACTATTGGCAAGTGAGACACCTTTATGCCAGCCTAGCCAAGCAGAAAGTGCAACTCATAGGGAAAGTGAATTAGCTTTAGAGTTAGCAAAAATAAAATTAGAGGAGCAAAAACTCAAAACCGAGGAGGCTAGAATTAGAGCGAATGCCACTGGACCTCCACCTGCCGGGGATTCAAACCCCAGGCATTATGAGAAAAAGCATAATTTGCCTGAATTTTCCGAGTCTGACCCTGAAAGGTTTTTCAACCATTTTCAGAGAGTGGCCACGTCCATGAACTGGCCAAAGGAAGAGTGGGTGAAAATCCTACAGGGAAGACTTAGGGGTAAAGCACAAGATATTTTTATAAACATGCCTGACGACGAGTGTTTCGAATATGATAAAGTCAGGGAATGTATTTTGCGGGCATATGAAATTACTCCTGAAGCTCACCGCCAAGTTTATCGTAACCTTAGGCCTACTCACAACCAACCGCTCACTGAATTTGTGAATGATCAAATTCGATTATATGATAGATGGATTCGCTCGGCGAAAGCCGAAACATACGAGGCCCTCAGGAACCTAATTTTAACCCCTTAACTGCGTTGCCTCCAAATGTGACACCCCCGCAGTGCGCAGGAAATAAATTCTCTGGAAAAAATTCTTTTTTCTTTTTGAAGTGTCAAAAACCCTTCCCTCAGTATGGGTATGAAAAAAAAATGTCGAAATTGTACTTACTTTGGCTGCTATGGGGTCCGGAAGTTGGGGCGTGACGTCATCATTCCCCGTGCGCCCGTGCCATAAGCTCTCGGGGGCGGTGGGGCGCTCGGGGCGGGGTGCGCGAGTTGCCGCGAATATATTTTCGTTCATTTTTTGCGCACCTTTCCAAATACATTTTAATTGTTTTTATGTGCCAATCCAATGTATAATGAACACGTACACTATAATATCGCAGTACAACATCCGTACTGTCCGTAGACACTGTGTTACGTGCATGAAACTTGTGTACACATATGCAGCACATATTTACTATGTATCGTGCTAATTTGTGTATATATATACAATCTATTTACACACTATACACTGTCACACACTATATACATTCACCATCAACACGTTCAGAACACCGCGAGTGAGAGCTGCCACACCCAGCCAGCTCTCCCTCACTTCTCCAACATTGTATTTGCCAACTTTGCCCCTCCCATCATACAGTTATTCACACCAATGTTTCATGTTCATTTATGTATATTTACAACATATATACTCACTATACACTGTCACACACTATATACATTTACCATCAACACATTCAGAACATTACGTAGCAGCTGCTTTGTATGGGCTAATAGCAGCTGCCTCGTATGGGCCAATAGCAGCTGCCTCGTATGGGCCAATAGCAGCTGCCTCGTATGGGCCAACGAAGAGAAAGGAAGCGCAGGCCCCTCAGAAAGTAAAGGAAGTACCTAAGCAAACATTAGTTGTGGGAGATTCCCAGATAAGGTATTTGGATAGAACGTTTTGTGCTAGAGATAGGGGGAACAGGTTAAGGGTTTGCTATCCCGGAGCATTGGTGATATTATAAACAACATGAATGATATTATGGCTGGTAATGGGAACAATCCCATTATTTGCATTAGCGTGGGAGGAAATGATGTTGGTCGAGTTAGGAGTGAGGAACTGATTCAGAGGTATAAAACAGCCATAGAGTTAGTTAGGAGCAAGGGAGGAATCCCGATCATATGTGGCATTCTTCCAAGAAAGGGAGTGGGAAATGAATGGATATCGAGGGCACTTGGTGTCAATTGCCGGCTGGAAAGATATTGCAAATCAAATGCAATATCTTTCATAGACAACTGGGAACACTTCTATGGAAAAATGAAATGTATGCTCGTGATGGGGTGCATCTATCGAGAGCTGGGGTTGTTGCTGTTGCGAACTCGTTAGAAGAAGTGGTTAGAGGTGTTTGTTTGGGTTTAAACTGTTAGTAGATAGAGGTATGGGAATTGATTTGGAGGAAGGAGGTAATAAAAGTATGTGTTTGTGGGAGAAAGGAATTGGCAAAACGATCAGGGAAACAGAAGGTCCGCAAAATAACAATTCACTTAGGGTATATTACACTAACAGTAGAAGTCTAAGAAATAAAATTAACGAATTAAATGCTCTTGTCTGCACAGAAAAAATAGATATTATTGCAATTACCGAAACGTGGATGAATGTAGAAAATAGAGAACTATTAGCTGAATATCAAATATATGGATTTAAACTATTTCACACAGATAGATATATTAGACGAGGAGGTGGAGTAGCCATATATGTTAGGGACAATTTGAAATGTAGTCTCAAAGAGGGAATCAAAACAGAGCCACACACAGAAACTATTTGGATTGAATTAAACGAAAAAACTAATAATATTATAATAGGAGTAATATATAGGCCACCAAATTTAGACAGAATGGAAGCAAAGCATCTATGGGATGAAATATCTAGAGCATCTAGATCTAACAGTATTTATGTCATGGGTGACTTTAATTTTAGCGGAATAAACTGGTTGAACAAAACAGGGAATAGTGAAGCAGAAGATTTTCTAGAATTAATTGACGATTGCTTTCTTACGCAACACATTAAGGAACCAACACGGGAAAATAATATTTTAGATTTAGTGTTAACTAACAGGGAAACGCAAATTAATGACATCGAAATAGGGAGTGAGCTAGGGAGCAGTGATCACAAAGAAATCAGATTTAGCATAGAATGGAATAGACCAGTAGGAGAAAATTCTGTTAAAGTGCCAGATTTTCGAAAAGCTGATTTTAATAGCCTAAGAAATTTTTTGGGTCAAATTGATTGGAAAGTATTGGGTATGGGGTGTGGGCCGGTCTTGGAGCGAGATATGAACCCAGCGATAGGTGACTTAAATGGGGATTTCGATGTGGATTCAATATATAACTTATTTAAGAATATTCTAAACAAAGCACAGGAACGTAGTATACCATACAAATTGAATAGATCGAATACTAATGACCCAAAGTGGATAACAAAGAATTTGAAGAACCTTATAGGTAAAAAGAGAGCTTGGTACAAAAGAATTAAAAATGGGGAGGTCACTTTAGAACAGGAATTCGTACAACTGGTTAGAAATGTTAAAAAAGAGATAAGGAAAGCAAAAAGAAACTATGAAGTTCGCATAGCAGGGCAAGCAAAGACAAATCCTAAAGGGTTTTTTCAGTTATATCGTACTAAGACTAGGGAAAGGATAGGTCCATTAAAAACTGAGACAGGTCAAATAACAGATAGTGATGAAGAGATGAGTAGTATTTTTAATAAATATTTTGTATCTGTATTTACTAAAGAGGAACTTAACAATATGCCTTCAGCCGAACAAGTCTATGTGGGTGGGGACGAGGACAGGTTGACGAGTTTAGCAGTTACCAGGGAGGATGTTCTTAAACAAATAGTAAAACTCAAACCAAACAAATCCCCAGGGCCGGATGAAGTGTTTGCCAGGGTGCTTAAAGAATGCAAAGAGGAGCTTTGTGACCCACTGTCAACCATATTTAATAAATCAATAGAGTCAGGCAGAGTGCCAGAGTTTTGGAAAGTTGCTAATGTGATACCAGTTTTTAAGAAAGGAGATAGATCACTTGCGTCTAACTATCGACCAATTAGCCTAACGTCTATTGTGGGAAAGTTACTCGAATCTATAATAGCAAATAAAATTCGTCTTCATCTTGAAAAACATAAATTAATAATTGAGTCGCAACATGGTTTTATAAATGGCCGTTCATGTTTAACAAATTTGTTATCTTTTTATTCTAGCATTGTTGAGGCAGTTGATAGTGGTAAGGATTGCGATGTTGTATACCTTGACTTTAGCAAAGCTTTTGATACAGTGCCACATGAAAGACTGATTAAAAAGATAGAGTCTCATGGTATTGGGGGTGCTATATTAAGCTGGATTAGGGCATGGCTATACCAAAGGAAACAGAGAGTTAGTATAAATGAATGGAAATGAATGGATATCGAGGGCACTTGGTGTCAATTGCCGGCTGGAAAGATATTGCAAATCAAATGCAATATCTTTCATAGACAACTGGGAACACTTCTATGGAAGAAATGAAATGTATGCTCGTGATGGGGTGCATCTATCGAGAGCTGGGGTTGTTGCTGTTGCGAACTCGCTAGAAGAAGTGGTTAGAGGTGTTTGTTTGGGTTTAAACTGTTAGTAGATAGAGGTATGGGAATTGATTTGGAGGAAGGAGGTAATAAAAGTATGTGTTTGTGGGAGAAAGGAATTGGCAAAACGATCAGGGAAAGAGAAGGTCCGCAAAATAACAATTCACTTAGGGTATATTACACTAACAGTAGAAGTCTAAGAAATAAAATTAACGAATTAAATGCTCTTGTCTGCACAGAAAAAATAGATATTATTGCACTTACCGAAACGTGGATGAATGTAGAAAATAGAGAACTATTAGCTGAATATCAAATATATGGATTTAAACTATTTCACACAGATAGATATATTAGACGAGGAGGTGGAGTAGCCATATATGTTAGGGACAATTTGAAATGTAGTCTCAAAGAGGGAATCAAAACAGAGCCACACTCAGAAACTATTTGGATTGAATTAAACGAAAAAGCTAATAATATTATAATAGGAGTAATATATAGGCCACCAAATTTAGACAGAATGGAAGCAAAGCATCTATGGGATGAAATATCTAGAGCATCTAGATCTAACAGTATTTATGTCATGGGTGACTTTAATTTTAGCGGAATAAACTGGTTGAACAAAACAGGGAATAGTGAAGCAGAAGATTTTCTAGAATTAATTGACGATTGCTTTCTTACGCAACACATTAAGGAACCAACACGGGAAAATAATATTTTAGATTTAGTGTTAACTAACAGGGAAACGCAAATTAATGACATCGAAATAGGGAGTGAGCTAGGGAGCAGTGATCACAAAGAAATCAGATTTAGCATAGAATGGAATAGACCAGTAGGAGAAAATTCTGTTAAAGTGCCAGATTTTCGAAAAGCTGATTTTAATAGCCTAAGAAATTTTTTGGGTCAAATTGATTGGAAAGGCTTGGGTATGGGGTGTGGGCCGGTCTTGGAGCGAGACATGAACCCAGCGATAGGTGACTTAAATGGGGATTTCGATGTGGATTCAATATATAACTTATTTAAGAATATTCTAAACAAAGCACAGGAACGTAGTATACCATACAAATTGAATAGATCGTATACTAATGACCCAAAGTGGATAACAAAGAATTTGAAGAACCTTATAGGTAAAAAGAGAGCTTGGTACAAAAGGATTAAAAATGGGGAGGTCACTTTAGAACAGGAATTCGTACAACTGGTTAGAAATGTTAAAAAAGAGATAAGGAAAGCAAAAAGAAACTATGAAGTTCGCATAGCAGGGCAAGCAAAGACAAATCCTAAAGGGTTTTTTCAGTTATATCGTACTAAGACTAGGGAAAGGATAGGTCCATTAAAAACTGAGACAGGTCAAATAACAGATAGTGATGAAGAGATGAGTAGTATTTTTAATAAATATTTTGTATCTGTATTTACTAAAGAGGAACTTAACAATATGCCTTCAGCCGAACAAGTCTATGTGGGTGGGGACGAGGACAGGTTGACGAGTTTAGCAGTTACCAGGGAGGATGTTCTTAAACAAATAGTAAAACTCAAACCAAACAAATCCCCAGGGCCGGATGAAGTGTTTGCTAGGGTGCTTAAAGAATGCAAAGAGGAGCTTTGTGACCCACTGTCAACCATATTTAATAAATCAATAGAGTCAGGCAGAGTGCCAGAGTTTTGGAAAGTTGCTAATGTGATACCAGTTTTTAAGAAAGGAGATAGATCACTTGCGTCTAACTATCGACCAATTAGCCTAACGTCTATTGTGGGAAAGTTACTCGAATCTATAATAGCAAATAAAATTCGTCTTCATCTTGAAAAACATAAATTAATAATTGAGTCGCAACATGGTTTTATAAATGGCCGTTCATGTTTAACAAATTTGTTATCTTTTTATTCTAGCATTGTTGAGGCAGTTGATAGTGGTAAGGATTGCGATGTTGTATACCTTGACTTTAGCAAAGCTTTTGATACAGTGCCACATGAAAGACTGATTAAAAAAATAGAGTCTCATGGTATTGGGGGTGCTATATTAAGCTGGATTAGGGCATGGCTATACCAAAGGAAACAGAGAGTTAGTATAAATGGAATCAAGTCAGAGTGGGAAAATGTTGTAAGTGGAGTGCCTCAAGGCTCTGTCCTGGGACCTCTGTTGTTTATAATATATATAAATGATTTAGATTCAGGTTTGAGTAGCAACATTTGCAAATTTGCCGATGATACGAAAATCGGTAGGGAAATTAATTCGGAGGAGGACTCACTATCACTTCAAGTTGATCTAGATAGGGTTTTGAAATGGTCAAAGGATTGGCAGATGCAGTTTAATGCTGATAAATGTAAAGTTCTGAGGTTAGGTAATGATGATAGAGTTACAAGATACGAGCTAGATGGTGTTGTGATTGCGAAGTCGGATTGCGAAAGGGATCTGGGAGTTATGATTAGTAAGAATTTAAAACAAAAGGATCAATGCATAAATGTTCGTAATAAGGCAAATCGGACACTTGGATTTATTAATCGCAGCGTTAGTAACAAGACACCTGGTGTGGTTCTCAAGCTATATCTTGCTCTAGTTAGGCCCCATTTAGATTATGCAGTTCAGTTTTGGTCGCCATATTATAGAATGGATATAAATTCACTTGAACGTGTCCAGCGTAGGATGACTAAGTTAATTCCCCAAATTAGAAATCTTTCATATGAAGAAAGATTAACAAAGCTTAAGTTGCATTCACTGGAAAGGCGAAGAGTTAGGGGTGACATGATAGAGGTTTACAAGTGGATGAATGGACATAACAAAGGGGATATTAATAGGGTATTAAAAGTATCAACACAGGACAGAACACGAAATAATGGATATAAATTGGATAAGTTTAGATTTAGGAAAGACTTGGGTAAATACTGGTTCAGTAACAGGGTTGTTGATTTGTGGAACCAATTGCCGCGTAACATTGTGGAGGTGGGGTCCCTCGATTGTTTCAAGCACGGGTTGGACAAGTATATGAGTGGGATTGGGTGGTTATAGAATAGGAGCTGCCTCGTATGGGCCAATAGGCCTTCTGCAGTTACCTTTGTTCTTATGTTCTTATGTTCTTATGTTCTTAAATGGAATCAAGTCAGAGTGGGAAAATGTTGTAAGTGGAGTGCCTCAAGGCTCTGTCCTGGGACCTCTGTTGTTTATAATATATATAAATGATTTAGATTCAGGTTTGAGTAGCAACATTTGCAAATTTGCCGATGATACGAAAATCGGTAGGGAAATTAATTCGGAGGAGGACTCACTATCACTTCAAGTTGATCTAGATAGGGTTTTGAAATAGTCAAAGGATTGGCGGATGCAGTTTAATGCTGATAAATGTAAAGTTCTGAGGTTAGGTAATGATGATAGAGTTACAAGATACGAGCTAGATGGTGTTGTGATTGCGAAGTCGGATTGCGAAAGGGATCTGGGAGTTATGATTAGTAAGAATTTAAAACAAAAGGATCAATGCATAAATGTTCGTAATAAGGCAAATTGGACACTTGGATTTATTAATCGCAGCGTTAGTAACAAGACACCTGGTGTGGTTCTCAAGCTATATCTTGCTCTTGTTAGGCCCCATTTAGATTATGCAGTTCAGTTTTGGTCGCCATATTATAGAATGGATATAAATTCACTTGAACGTGTCCAGCGTAGGATGACTAAGTTAATTCCCCAAATTAGAAATCTTTCATATGAAGAAAGATTAACAAAGCTTAAGTTGCATTCACTGGAAAGGCGAAGAGTTAGGGGTGACATGATAGAGGTTTACAAGTGGATGAATGGACATAACCGGGGGGATATTGGTAGGGTATTAAAAGTATCAACACAGGACAGAACACGAAACAATGGGTATAAATTGGATAAGTTTAGATTTAGGAAAGACTTGGGTAAATACTGGTTCAGTAACAGGGTTGTTGATTTGTGGAACCAATTGCCGCGTAACATTGTGGAGGTGGGGTCCCTCGATTGTTTCAAGCACGGGTTGGACAAGTATATGAGTGGGATTGGGTGGTTATAGAATAGGAGCTGCCTTGTATGGGCCAATAGGCCTTCTGCAGGTACCTTTGTTCTTATGTTCTTATGTTAATAGCAGCTGCCTCGTATGGGCCAATAGCAGCTGCCTCGTATGGGCCAATAGCAGCTGCCTCGTATGGGCTAATAGCAGCTGCCTCGTATGGGCCAATAGCAGCTGCCTCGTATGGGCCAATAGCAGCTGCCTCGTATGGGCCAATAGCAGCTGCCTCGTATGGGCCAATAGCAGCTGCCCCGTATGGGCCAATAGCAGCTGCCCCGTATGGGCCAATAGCAGCTGCCCGTATGGGCCAATAGCAGCTGCCCCGTATGGGCCAATAGCAGCTGCCTCGTATGGGCCAATAGCAGCTGCCTCGTATGGGCCAATAGCAGCTGCCCCGTATGGGCCAATAGCAGCTGCCCCGTATGGGCCAATAGCAGATGCCCCGTATGGGTCAATAGCAGATGCCCCGTATGGGCCAATAGCAGCTGCCTCGTATGGGCCAATAGCAGCTGCCCCGTATGGGCCAGTAGCAGCTGCCGCATATGGGCCAATAGCAGCTGCCTCGTATGGGCCAATAGGAGCATTTGGCCATGAACACATTCAGAACACCTCGAGTGAGAGCAGCCACACCCAGCCAGTCTCCCTCACTCCAACATCTTACTCGCCAACATTGCTCCTCCCACCATATTGCTATAGTTCTTATTACACATGTTCTATATACCTATCTACATGTTTTATTTACCAGAACTATGCAAGTAAGCCGGTATTGTGTCCAAACAGTACAGTGGCCACCATACACTGCATGAAAAATCACACAGCAGACGACGCTACGATTACGTCTCCTCCCTCACCAAAATAGCTCTTCTCAACATTCTCCTGTTGCTGTTCTTACACTATATACACACACTATATATACCCATGTACATATGTGTTGCCCATAGCGAACCACTAAGCTAGTATGGTGAGCAAAACAAGAGTGGCAGCCACACAAACAGAATGAGGCTACCTCAATTCTCGCCCTCCCTCATCAAAATTCCTCCTTCCACAATACTACGCACAACGCTAATTATAACCACAATCCTGCTATTATCACAATCCTGGTCACTAATTCCTGTAAATGAATAATTGACCACACGTTTATTTTGAAAAGGAACCTAAGAAATCATTTGAAGATTCCTAGATGAACGAAATAATGCTGTGGTGCTGTGGCTAGCGCTGTGAACATCGTGAACAGCATTGAATCGCTGATATTTGAACATTGTACCCAGTCATTATCACACTCAGGCTCTAATATAACACTATCATAGCTAAATAACACAAGTTATATATATATTTTGACATTATTAGGCGATGCTGTGGTCACATGCTGAACAGCAGTGCTGTGCGCTCATGCTGCGAGCGCCAGCCTTGGTTGCTCACACACTACTGAGGCTCCCACACCCGGGAATGTGGACCACGATTTTTTTTAAAGATGGCGTCTGTTTACAAGAGCCCTGAGGAAGCTGATGTGAACCCCCATGTAGCCGCGGGATTTTTGAATGGAACGTGGAAAATACAAATACCCGGAGGCGCGTTGCGCAAACCAGACGTGAGCCTGCAAGCGCGTTGCGCAGTTTAAGGGTTAATGGAGCATTTTATAGCTGTTATGCCAGAGAACGTATCACAGTACATTAAAGGAAGGATAGAGTTAAATTCTAAAATAGGGGATTTGGCCAAGTTGGCAGAAAACTACCAATTGGCGGGCAAAAGGCCCAATAAAAATAATTATACCCCACAGAGTAGCAAACCTTATACCCACAGCCAGTCCAGACCAGCTCATTCTAACCCTTTACCTAATGCACCTTCTGTTTCAGACATAACTAACCCTGTTAAAGTGTCTAGCCCAACGGCACCTAAAGGTGAACCGAAGGGTAATTCTGTTAGTAATGTCTCTTCTCCCCGACGTTTTTGTGGTCACTGTAATCGTCCAAACCACACTATTAGCCGTTGTTGGCAACTGCACCCTGAAAAAAGACCCAATGCTCTAGTTGTGACACAGGGCTTGAGGCTTTCAGAAGGGTTAGGGAGTAAGACCTCCAACCCACAGTGGTTGGACTTGCTTACCCCATTCTTATCGAAAGGGAGACTACTTTTGTCTGAGGGTTCTTCCTGGAAGGACGTGGTGATCTTCCGAGACACCGGTGCCATCCAGACTTTAATTTTAGAGAGTGCGTTGCAAGGTGCCAACACTCTCGACACTGGAGAGGTGGTACTGGTCGAGGGTGTCACTAGTGATACTCGGGCAGTACCCCTCCATAAGGTTACCCTGGAATCTGATTTCCACAAGGGTGTTTGTACAGTCGGAGTCACTTCATACCTACCTTTCCCTAATGTTGATGTAATAGTTGGTAATGATTTAGCAGGGGATAAGGTAGGGGACTCCAGACTGCCTATTATGTTGCCTACCCCTAAGGTTTGCCTGGATCCACCCGCCGCAGAGGATAATGTTGTGTACCCTGCGTGCGCGGTGACCAGGTCTATGGGACTTAAATGTAAGGGCAGCCCTGTGCTTGCCAAGGTGGTAAATCCCGAGGTCACGAGGAGCTTTCCGAGTGGTGAAAACCAAGTGGACCTCGCAGACACATTCATGGCCCGACTCGATGACGTGGCCGAGGACATTGTGGAGAGCCTGCCACTGCCGTCTACCGAGAGTAGTGGGGAGGTGGAGGAGAACACTGTTGAGCCTCGGCCAATGGCATCTGACCAAGGCCTGGATGCCTCCTTGAGTGAGTTACAGAAAGCTGACCCCACTCTTGCAGATTGTCATGAAACAGCCGTCTCTATGGAGGAAATTGTAGACGCAGCAACTGGGTACTACTACAATGATCGGATTTTGATGAGAAAATGGAGACCACAGAGTGCTCCCTTGTCAAATGAGTGGGAGGTAGTCCACCAGGTTATGTTGCCGACCTGCTATAGAGAAAGAGTTTTGGCAGCTGCTCATGATGATCCTATGGGGGGACATCAAGGTATTAATATTACGTATCACAAAATTTTAAAGTATTTTTTCTGGCCCAAGCTGAAAAGCGATGTGGCAAAATTTTGTAATGCGTGTATTGTTTGTCAACTGGTTGGGAAACCAAACCAGACTCCACCTAAAGCTCCTCTAAGGCCTATTGTCATGCCAGAGGAACCATTTTCTCATGTGGTAATGGACTGTGTTGGACCATTACCTAGAACTAAGTCTGGTAATATTTACCTAATCACGATGATGTGTATCACTACTCGTTACCCAGAGGCTTTTGCTGTAAGGAACATCCGAGCAAAAACTGTTGTTGCTCGTATGTTGCAATTTTTTTCCACTTTTGGACTGCCTCGGGTCGTGCAAACTGACAATGGTACTTATTTTAAGTGTGATGTTTTCGAGCAATTTTGTAAGGGACATGGAATAACTCATAAGGTTTCCAGCCCATACCATCCACAGAGTCAGGGGGTAATTGAACGTTTCCATCTAACTCTGAAGCAGATGTTGAAGACATCGTGCGAGAGTTCCCACACCTTCTGGGATGAGAATTTACCATATGTTTTGTTTGCGGCTAGAGAGGGATTGCAATGTTCACTGGGCTGTTCTCCTTTTGAGTTAGTCTTTGGCCATAAAGTTCGTGGACCCTTGCAAATGTTACAGGAGAATCTGTTAGGGAACGTAACGTTAACCGAAGGTTCGGCTTTCTTTGCGCAACACCACTAGAGACTCAAGGACTGCAAGGTGGCTGCATTAAAGTATCTTGGCAAGGCCCAAGAAAAGATGAAAGAACGTAACGATGCTAAATCTAAGTTACGGGTATTTCAGCCGGGCGACCCTGTCCTGGTATTAAAGCCTCGACTAGGGAACACTATGTCCCACAAGTACGAAGGCCCCTACATTGTGACAGAAAAGACTGGGGACCTCACGTACAAAGTGAGGCACTCTGACAAACGTAACCAGGTAATGCTCATACATGTAAATCGACTGAAGAAGTTCCAGGGCCCCAGGCCCATTGCACTAACCAATGTTTCCATTTCCAGTGAGAGAGGGGATGATTGCTCTGGGGACCCAACTAATCTCATTTTCAATAATTCTAGTTCTGTGAATGCTGTGGAGGAACTGTCCCATTTGCAGATGGCCCAACGTAAAGAGGTGCAGTCGTTGGTTGATGAATTCTCCAGTCTGTTCGGGGAGGTCCCGACCCAGACTGATGCCATTTGCCATGATGTCGAGTTGACGGACTACACTCCCATTCGCCTTCAACCCTATCGGATGAGTCCAGAAAAGAAGGCCATCGTACGGAAGGAGGTCGACTTCTTGCTCCAGCACGGCCTCATCCGGCCGAGCCAGGGCTCTTGGTGCTCGCCCTGCCTTTTGGTCCCCAAACCAGACGGCTCCTGGCGATTATGCACCGACTATCGGCAGCTCAACAAGGTGACCATTGTGGATGCCTATCCGCTGCCCCTCCTCGAGGACTGCATCGACGAGTTGGGAAATGCCAAGTACGTTTCGAAATTCGACCTCTCGAGGGGGTATTATCAAATCCCACTCACTGAACGTGCTAAACAGCTCACTGCGTTCGTGACACCCGAGGGTGTTTTTGAGTATCAAGTGTTACCGTTCGGCTTGCGTAATGCCCCTGCCACGTTCCAGAGACTCATGAACTCTCTACTCGCTAAGGTGCCAAATTGTCGGGCGTATTTAGATGATATCGTGCTGTTTGACAGTAATTGGGCTGACCACATAGCTAGGTTACGCCAGTTGTTTGCCATCTTGAAAAGGGCAAATCTTACCTTAAATGCTAAAAAGTGTCATTTTGGCCAAGGCACAGTGACGTACCTTGGTTATGAAGTGGGCCAAGGAAAAGTGTTACCTCGGCAAGATAAAATCAATGCCATTCTGGAGTATCCAGTACTAAAGTCTAAAAAGGACGTTCAAAGATTTATCGGTATGTGTGCGTACTATCGACGTTTTTGTCAGAACTTTTCCAGTGTTGCCACTCCTCTCACAGACTTGTTGCGGAAAGCCGTTAAATTTAAGTGGTCATCAGACTGTGCAGAGGCATTTAAAAATTTGAAATTGATCTTAGCTTCCGCCCCAGTGTTTGCTAGTCCAAGGTTCGACCGACCGTTTAAAATTCATGTTGACGCGTCTGACTCGGGTGCTGGTGCAGTGTTGTTGCAAACTGGGGATGATCAGGTGGAACACCCAGTATATTATTACTCTGTGAAATTCGACAAGGCGCAACACAATTATTCAGTGGTAGAAAAAGAGGCGTTGGCGCTAGTGTTAACATGTAAAAAGTTCGAAGTTTACCTCACAGGTAATATAGTGGAAGTGTACACGGACCATAACCCACTAGTCTTCCTGACTCAGATGAAGGGTAAGAATAAACGCATCCTCAGGTGGGCGTTGTACCTACAGGACTTCAATCTTTCCATTACCCACCTACCGGGCAGACTCAACGTGATAGCCGACGCTCTGTCCCGGTTGCCTGAATAACATTCATCTGAGCCACAGAAAGCCATTTACCAACCGTCATGCTTTAGTTAATTTTTTTTAGGTTCTCCTGTGACATTAAATATTCCGTGTCCAATTTATTTACTTCCCTGTTCTTTTATTTTTGTTGTGTATGTTTTTTTTTTCTTTCAGAGAACTCCTTTGTTTTTTTTTTTGCAGAGAAATTGTTTTTGATTGATTTTTTGTTTTTGTCATATGTTTTTTCTTTTTATTCTCTGTATACTCTTACAAAAAAATATGACTACTATTCTAGTAGTCACATTTTTTTTTTCTCTGAAGGGGGGAGGAGTGTTACGACCCTGGGTTCTCCAGTGGAAACCAGAGGTCAAAATTGAGCTATTAAACTTTCTGGTAGTACAGTTGGGCATCTAGAATGTCAATTGTTTGTATCTTCCCTGCCAGACGTAAGACTATTATTGTTTCTCAAAGAACATTTAAAGACTGAGCTGGGGTTGATTATTAAATAATAACATAGGCACCAACGTTGCTTACTAATACTTTCTAATCATTCATAAAGTAACAATACGTTGCATAGGGGAAGATCTTTAATGTGCTTAGCTGCACGATCAATTAGGCTCCTCCCGGCACCACGATGAGGGAGGCAGCTGGTGGCTAGCTCGCTCTTCTCTGTGGCTGGTGTCGTGCGGTTAAGACCTACTCTGTGGCTGTATCCCTACTCTCCTCCCTTCTCCTCTTACTTATTTCCCTTACCTGAAGTTCCTGTATCCTTAAGCTAAGTACGGGGCATTAGTGAGTGTGCCTACTCTGGTAGTAACTATTGGTGAGACCTGGGGTTAGTATTTGCCAGTGTTTTGTTTACCCTAAGTGTTGTGTTTTGTATTAGGGTACCACATGGTCTCACTACCCTAAGCTGCATCCAGCTTCAGTGCTTATCCTGTAGTACTTTACCCTAGCTTGTTATTAGTGTAAACCTTGTATCCTGTCTATGTGGACCAAGGCTTTTAACGTAAGATAGTGTGGTAAAGTTATTATTATTATTGTTATTGGTGTGAGTGTATATGGGGGTTGTTAAGGGGTTAATAAATAAGTACATGAATTACAGAGTATCTCTTCTTCCAAGGTGGGAGCGCAGTGATCAACCCTTAGACTAACATATATGGTCTTGTAGCAAGTTATTACTGCTGTGGATAGTTTATTTTGGGGGCCGGGCCTTTTAGCTCTCCCATATTTGATACTCTTGTCTTCTAACTACCTTTACCCCTTAATATTACCAGAACCCCATAGAAGCCCCACTCATATCAGTTGTAACAAAACCCATTTAAATAAGGTGCTTAGTTATGTCTAGTTCCTTAATAAGTTTGTGTTGATCTTCATTGATATGGGTTATTGAAGGGTTTGTCTCATAAGGTGGCCTTTCCCCTTGAACCTGAAAAAAAGTTAATGTTACAAATGGCTTTTATAAAGATTAAAATAATAATAGTCAACCTTCATTTCAAGTTACTTAGCTGACATACCTGATCAATGAATTCTTTTCCTTTCATCAAGAAGAGGAAGGTACACTCTGGGTACCAGCGAGCATGTTCATCCCAAGGTATATCATCAGTTTCCCAGTTTCGAAGTCCATTCCCACAATGATAACAGCGCACATGATCACTTAAACCACAATAGAAGAATCCAGCTTCTGACAATTCAGTTGGTTTCTGCGTTACACGTTCAGGCCAATTGTTAAAGCTTGCTAGGCGACTTTCAAGTGTTAAGTATTCTTTTCGCTTGGCAATGGTATGTTGGTGAACTCCATTGTCTGTCATAGGACTTAGACCACAGACATCTATTCCTTGTCTATAGGACGAATTTTTACTATTTCTCAGTGGAATGGAATAACCCTCGAATTTTTCATTAAATATCAGTGGAAAATTTCCCACTGGTTGGTTTCGAATGAATTGACAATGGGGAAAGTGATACTGATGTTCGCCTCTGGGAGTGTCTCCTCTTTCCCAGGAACCAAGAATGCCTCGACAAAAGACACAAGCAACGTGGTCATTTGTTCGAAGATAGTAAAAGCCATCACGAGCCAAATCAGATGGTTCTAACCATTCAAGTGGCCAATCTATGTAGGTATCCAAACGTTCCTTTTCAAACCGCAAACTGTCATATGAATCAAACTTCTTAGAAATAGATCTTTTCACGTTCTGATTAAATGTGCATTCTGGTTTCTCTTTCTTATGTAAAGCAATGATTCTATTTTCATCTTTGTTTACGTTCGTGGCATCAATTTGAAAATGGCACATTGAACATTCTAAAATATTTGCTTTATGAGTATAATAGAAACCCGCCTTTGCAAGTACATGACTGTTTACACTGAAGTTACAGTCCTTAAAAGTCTCCAAACGATTTTTTTCTTCTCTCATTGCTATGAAAACAAAATGTGAGTGTTGTATTAGACTGACTAGTTAGTGACTGAGAGAGGCATCTCTCTCTCTCTCTCTTTATATAATACACAATCTCCCTCCCCCCTCCTCCCCCTCCTCCTCCTCCTCCTCCTCCTCCTCTTCCTGTTGACTCATAGACTTAAAATTGGGACTATAGAGTTTATCAGCTGAAATCCTTTACCAGATCCCTTAAAAAGCTGAAATAATGGTAAGAAAAATATAGGGAACCAAGTGGAAATTCTGTGATAAAAATAGAAATTTTAATTGTGGAAATTTTACTACATTTTTTACACTACTACCTAACTACTTACTTATTTTTATTGATGAACACTTTATATATCATGTGTAAATCAATACAAACTCCAGTCTAAAAGATGTCATCCCTACCACAGGTGTTACTAGAAAACATATTTTAATTAATTGTCCCTAGTCCACTTCTCGACAGTAATGAAGACGGTAATTTGTCTCTATAGACTTCTAAAGATGATCAAGATGAAAATGTGTAACTGAGTTGGTTGTCTTCCCAATGCCTTCCACTGTATAATAAAGTTAATGGTAACTAACCACCTAATTCTTCTTCTTCATCATCTTCAAAATTGTCGGTCAAATTTTTTTCAAAAAGAAACCTGCTCCATATTGTTGGAAATTGGGGCCTAATATCTTCCACAGCAATATGTTTTTTTTCTACTTTTTCATTTAGCCACTGTAGAAAACTTGTCCCCATTTCCTGAAAGTAATGATAATTATTTATTAGTGTTATAAATCCCTTATTTTTCAACCTAATTTTTCAAATAATTAATTTCTTAAGAGGGTCTTTTTATGAAAACAAAGTAGGTAGGTGCTTTACCCATCATACTCACCTTACATCTTTGTAAAATATAAATCGAGAACTTGAGCCATTTCTGAATTTCATTTAGTCGTAATTGAGTTAAGTGAATATTATTCTCTAAACTCCAATTTTGCTTGTTTTTTTTCTTGGATAAAAAACAATAAACTGCTTTTTCCCTCAAGGCTCTAAGTATTACATACCATCTTGTTTTCACTTTTATCATTCCAATTGTTTCTTCATTCTCATTTAGAAAATAAAAAACTTCACCTTCTTTGTAAAGATCACTTCGCACCTGTAAAAATAATTTAATAATATAGTTTCATAAAAGAAATTGTATTGAAAAATGTGACAATATAAATTGGCACTTCCTTGTACAATAGACTTTTTGTTTGCCTACCTTATTCTGGTGTTTCACTACATCTTTAGCTTCAATTATTGAATAGGCAGGAGATGTAAAGCCTAATGCCGTAAACAGGTTGAGTGTGTAGTGTGGAGGTAATGCAAGAAGGCTAGTCTCTTCATATTCGTTGTACAATGGAGTAAAACAGATAACGTTGAGTTGATGCTTATCCAAGTGACTGAGGTTAACAATATGTTGGTTGTCAGGTTGAAGAAGCTCACACACAGCTGTACATTTAGTATAGTGTAAGATACTATATACCAAATGTCGATTCATAATATCCATATTATTCAATGTATCCCACAGTGATCTGGCCACAACTTTAGCAACAACATAACGTTCTCCATCATACCGCTCAATGTCTTCCCTTTCTCCAATTAACATATGAACTCTTTTACTCCCAGTAATTAAAAAAATTTACCATTAATGTATCTGCCACTGAAATGAGCTGATTCACCATTCACTTTAGTCATACAAACTACTTTAGAAGTAGTAGTACTGAGATCTTTTAAGCAATATTGTTTCCATAGATCATTTGTTTCCGGTTGTTTATCATCCTCATCACCAATACCACCAGTAAATTTTTTATTGGCAAAGATCACTAAATCAAACTGTCCCTTAAACTCCAAGAGTGTTACACCACGAGGAACATTTTTTTGAACTTCAGGATCATTGTTGTAGATTGTGTCATCAGGGCCACAGTAGTTGACCTTTATATCATGAAGAATAGCAGGGTCGTCTTCAGGGGATAGGATTCCATGTGGGACATTGGCACTTATTCTTTTTATCTTCTTTTTTTCTTTCAATGTTTTTAAAGATTTTCATACCTACAAACAAAACGCAAAAAAAAAAAAATAAGAAGTAATAATTTATTGGGGTATGGATATTATAAAAATATATATATGATATATATTATTAACATATTACAATAATGATACTTACAATTCCGAAGACTTTAAACTGTTTTCAGCATAGCAAATCATCTTCTGAAATGATGCTCCAAATGTATCTGGAAGTTTTTCTTTCATCTTGTTTTGGTATATGTTATCAAGGGTCATCATTAACATATTTATAGAAAGTGGTGAATCCATAGTTGTTGTATATGTCAACAATTAAATAATATTAAATAGTTATCACTATGGATATATGCATGCTGCATCAGACCACTTAACACTGAGGTAATAATACTGGGCATAACGCTTTTATATACTTGAAGGCGATTTAATTCACCCCTACCCCTCCTCCTCCTCCTCCTCCTCATCCTCCTACTCCTCAAGTCAGAATTTGAAAAGATAGATATAAAAGAATTCAACTGTCAGTTACAACCCTAGTCCTGTGCTGTATCTAGTGAGTCCACTTTGATAATATTATAATATAATAAGATAATATAATTATATTGACTTAGTTTGGGTAAGGTAGGGTCTTGTTTGGTCTTACTCTAATTATTAGTCCTGCATTACCTTATACTATCTTAGATAAAAATGTTGATTGATCAGTTAAGTTACATATGCCTTAACATATTATTTTTTTTTTTTTTACATTCACAGATTTGAAATAGATCACCATTATGACTGATATTAACGAGACAACAGCAAATTTTGAAAATGATAAGACTCTGAGTGAACCCAACCCTACAGGCAAAGCAAAGAACCCCAACGAAATATGGGAAGCTGAATCTGTAAAGACTGAACCCAACCCTACTAACCCCAATGAAATATGGGTTATCTTGAGATATCTTGAGGTTATCTTGAGATGATTTCGGGGCTTTAGTGTCCCCGCGGCCCGGTCCTCGACCAGGCCTCCACCCCCAGGAAGCAGCCCGTGACAGCTGACTAACACCCAGGTACCTATTTACTGCTAGGTAACAGGGGCATAGGGTGAAAGAAACTCTGCCCATTGTTTCTCGCCGGCGCCTGGGATCGAACCCAGGACCACAGGATCACAAGTCCCGCGTGCTGTCCACTCGGCCGACCGGTTCCCTGGGAAATTGAATCTGTAAAGATTATGTTAATAAAACTTGAAGAAATACTACTAAAGTGGGGAATAAAATATTTATTTATTTATTTATTTATTTATTTATTTATTTATTTATTTATGCATATACAAGAATGTACATAAGGAATGTGAGGATACAATTATGGTAATTACAGTCTTGTAAAGCCACTAGCACGCGCAGCGTTTCGGGCAGGTCCTTAATCTAAGAAAATTTTAAGGAGGTAAATACTTGCAAAATTTATAGACAAAAAAATGATAACAGATTACATGGAATGGAAAAAAAAAGATGAGAGAAAATTATAGGTACAGTATATTAAAGCACATAGGTAGCTATGATTGATTGCAATGACAGCTTAAAATGGTAGTTGACAACAAATTGGTAGGCACAATACAGCAGAAACAATATAAGATTGATTGCAATGACAGCTTGAATGGGAGTTGATAAAAATTGGTAGTCACAATACAGCATATGGCTAGCACATAAAAGAAGACAGCAATGAACACAGTGATAAGGTTGTTTGATACATAAAAATTAGGAGATTGGGTACCACTAGGTACAGAGCAAATTTAAAGCTCAGTGTAGGAAACTAAATAGATGAAGTTAGGTACTTTTTGGTTTTGCTTTTAAATAAGGCAAAAGTTTTACAGTTTTTCAATTCACTAGGGAGTGAGTTCCATAGACTAGGTCCCTTAATTTGCATAGAGTGTTTACACAGAGAATATGAATTATTCATGAGACAAAATAATGGAGTCAAGCTTGAAAATACCTATCAAGTGATTTTGATGTCGAAGGCCTCATCACAGGAAAAAATTGAAATAGACCATATTAAAGTAGTATTTCAAGATGATGAATTGGTTTTGTTTAATGGGTGTGATGACAACTTAAGTTACCACCTGAAAAAACACAAATATGTTGTGTGTGAGTATACCCTCATCCAATTAACTATCTGTAGTTTTTTTAAATATGAAGAAAAATTACCCACTACTTTGTACATACGAATTTTTAAAGATGAATGGGCATCCAGCCCAGCGTGGGATAATCGGGTGAAGTAACTTTACACACAAAATTTAATGATTATTTCCTCGGCTCCAAAATAGATGTTTTCCTCCTCCCCAACTTCAATGGAAGAATCACTTGATATATCAATGAGATCATGCTTAAATATCATGTCTCCAAAAAGCTATAAATGTCTCCTGTCCCCCCTCCCCTCTATTTGGAGGAGGTGGGTGCAAGGCGTCGTCCTCATTCACTCCAAACTCACCTTCACGTATCTAGACAGTCTTCACAATACCGACATATGACAACTTGTACTGACACTCACCGGAACTAGTGCCAGCCATACTGACATTATCATCTTACTTTTTAATTATACTACATCTGTTCCCATTCTGGGCTCACTTTTTATTTAGTGAAAAATTACAGTGAAATTAAAAGGTGCCCCCATTCCCCTACCTATGTACACTAGAATAATAAAGGCAAAATTAAAAAAAAATAAAGCAATATATTTTATAATTCATACACACTTTTATTTAGTGAAAATTACAGTGGAATTAAAAATGAAATGAGGCAGCCTTCAACTGTTCGAAAGTTTTTTTTTTTAAATCAGCAATCTCCTGCCAGAGGTTTGTATTCTTCTTCAGGTCGGTGATGTATCCACGTCAGTCACTATGTCAGTCACTGTGCGGAAGTTTTGAATAACATTGGCTCTTTGGTCCCATTATAAATTAATATGACTTCCAAGTGGTTGCACATATCAATTCCTCAAAAGAAAGGCGGGTTGTTTCAGCCTTCCAACTCTTTAATTTCATTTTTTAAATCATCAATCTCCTGCTTGAGGTCGGTGTAGTTCTGCTTCAGGTAAGTGATTATTTTTAATAACTCTTGCTCTATCATCTTCAATAGTGTGTTGTTCTGATTGATGTCGGTGTTGTTCTGCTTGATGTTGGTGATTATTTTGCTGATTAATTGTAACAACTCTTGGTCTGTCTTCAAAAGTATTGTCTCATTCTGCTTGATGATGTCGGTATTGTTCTGCTTGAGGTTGGTGTTGTTCAGCTTGATGTCGTGGATTATTTGTAACAACTCTTTCTCTATATTCAATATTAGTGTCTCCTCTTCCTCTTCCCAGCATAGTTTCAAGGTTTTTTTCAGCGTATCTTGTGTCCTATTCTCCATCCTGGGGTTCATCTGAGGAGAGAGCATCTCGGACAACTTTTTCTTTGGAAGAGCAGCGAAGCTGGCCATCAGTGGATGTAATATAAGAGTGAGAGTGGTCGGCGGCAACGAATATTTATATGGCTCAACTGACACAGTACTGCTCCGGGCAACCAGCTATTACATTACTAGGTGGACTTCGCCGCCATGAGTTTGATCACAAGGTTTTCAACACTTTATCTAAAATATCACTTTTAAAAATGTTGACTTCAACCTTCAACGGTCCAAAAATTTTTTATTAAATCAGTATTCTTCTGCTTGAGGTTGGTGGTGTTCATCGTTTTTTCTAATCAATATTCTTTTGATTGAGGTGTATTGATGTTCTCTCTGTGACATCAATAAGCATTGTTTCAATTTTTTTTTCAGCGCAGCTTCTTTACCTTAACTTGTGGGCGACAGAAAGTTAATGAAATTGGGGAGTATGACTGCTACGGGATGCCCACTCACGGATGCGATCCCACTATTGCTCGACACGGGTGCTTTTGGCTGCTGGGTTGAAGAAGTTCCGTAAAAAAGTGAATTTGAATTAAAAATTGCCCAAATACTAGAAAAAGGTGGGGGCCTGGGAGCCTTTTGGAAAAATTTGGGTTGGGGTAGGATAATAAAATAAATTAATTTGTGGAAATAATATAATATATTCAGTATCTCATTTTTTTACCTTTTTACCCCAATTATTTATTTAGAGTGACTAACAACTACTACTATTTTCTGATTGAACTGTCCATTCATGCTTATTTTGTAAAAGTATTTTCTTGGGGAAATAAGCCACCACAATGCAGCCAACAACATTCAGAAACCGGTTTCAAGGTTCTGCTATACAGGCATTCCTCATTTTTTTCTCCAGTCTGTGTGATTTTATCCATGATGGCTTCGGTAAAAAAAAAAAAAAAAGTAAATTCCGAATGGTCTGAACAACTTCTATCTTCCATTTAGTGTCTGTCACTTCGACATCTCTTTTTGGGAAGTTGCGGAGCTGTGTAGTAGCAAATAAGAAAGACATTAATATATTCTCTACCGAATAAATTTTAACAGAGCATAGGAATTCACAGATTAAAAAAAAAAAACTTTTAATCACAAAAAAATAAATAACGTACAACTGAAATTAATCCTCTTATTAGTAAAGTTATTTACAAATACATACCTGTGCCTGTTGTTGTTTCCTGACCGAAGACATGTTCCTCCACATTCTCCTGCTTCTCCCATTCCTCCCCTGACTTGGTGTCATCATCTCCATCTGAAGACCATGGCCATTTGATTTTTCTAGAATCAAGCTTCCTTAGTGCCTTTTCTTTCTTCTTCATCTTTCTCTTTATGGCCTTATTTAGTACCAAGCCCTTTAGTTTGTCAATCAACCGGTCACTTTCGAATGCGTCTGAGGACGACGATAAGGACGACGATGAGGACGACGATAAAGACGATAATGAGGAAGAAGATGAAGAAGATGACCTTGCTTTTACCGTTGATTCAACCAAACAAGACATTTGCTCAAGTAAGACAGATGCAGCTTGGCCTCTTTCAGCTTGTTCTTTTGCTTCCCCAGAAAAGTTAGTAGTTATCTCGAAACCCTTCATCAGTTCGGAAACAAGGGGTGGGGGAGGATAGAGGGAGGAAAGAATGAATAACAATAAATTAAAATTACTATTATAATTGTGTTTTACTGTAGTATAATGAATAAAAAATCAATCTCTAAATGTTAATTTACCTGAAAGAGACAAATAATTACAAGTCAATCATTTTACACTATACTCTCTTTATATGTTTCCAAATGGCTTAGGAAGTGGTATATTCTGACTTGTTCCTTCAGCTTCGGCTGTACCTGATCATTGCATACATAAGTAGTTAATGTAGGTACTATAACAATAAGAAATAGAGTGTGTGGTTTTTTTTATGATTTGATTCATAAACTGAACTGGTAAGGAATTGATTATTGAAGCTTGTTGTTATGTAATTCTTGATGGACTAGATGACTGCATATGGATCAACAGTTAAACTGTAATGACGCCCACCACTACCCTACTGAATGATAAACTGCTTAATTTCAGTAGACTGTACACCTGACACTGGAGCTGGAGAGAGAGCAAGGGTTTGTGACTCTTAAATAGGCAGAAATTCTCCTTTTATACCACTATCCCATCCCCCTCCCTCCACCATAGGTTGCTGAATCAATACAAGTTATTTTCCTTAATATTTTCTATATTTTTATTAATATAGGCCGATTACTAAATTCTAATTCTGATTATTTTGTTAGATCATAAACACATAATTTAATGGATAAGTAGTATATAATCAAAGGCTGAATGTTTTCTTAAAATCTTTCTATTCCCTTTCCCTCTTTTTTTGGAGTTGAGTTAATTTGCCTACTCCCCGACCTGCTACTCCTTTTTTTATTTTTTTTATTATTATCCCCCCCCCCGCCAAAAAAAAGTCCTTTTTATCATCCTTCTTTTTGTCTAGCATTATTACATCCTCTTCTATTTCCTTTTTAACCTCCTTCTTTTCTTCTAGCACTATTGAACTAGTGTCAATTATTGGTTTAATATCCTCATTCTTTACCTTCAACTGATGCACTGGTGTCATTTATTGGATTAATATCAACTTCCTCTTCCAATTGCTTTCCATCTGTTCCTCTCCTATTCATGAACTGTTTTCCTCTTTGATTCTTTTTCAGAGTCAATATTTCATTTTTTCGTCTGTCTTGGGTATTTAATTTTGATCGTTGTTTGGCATCTTTTTGTTTTGTCCCCGAATCTGTTGTTTTATATGTTTTTGATGTTTTTGTTGTTTCCTGTGATGAAACTTTCTGAGAGGAAATTGTTTTTAAAATGATTTCATCGCCGATTACATTTAAATACTTCTTTATTATTTGTGTTTCAATAAACCATTTCTTTTCTTGTTCAATATCATCACTGTTCAATAATGTAAGTAATTTTAAATTGTTATCCTTGTTATCAATAGACACTATTTGGTTTTTGTAAATTTCATCGTCGTTAATGTTAATTTTTTCTCCAATCAGTGTTAAACCCTTAATATTATATATAATGGGAAAAACAGAAGGGGTTTTAATAGCTTTCTTTATATTTTGGGAGTTTAATAAAGCTGTTTTCATAGTATCGATGTCATATAGGTTTTGTGAAAAATATAGGTTTAATTGAATAGAAGGCATAAGAATTTTATCGTTTATTACCGTAACAAGATTTTTATAGAACTGGGCGCAGAATATAAATTTAGAAATATGATTCGAAAGAGAATAGAATAATTGTTTCATTTCATTTTTGGCAACACTATTCCTACAAAATATTTCTTTTACTTTAATCTGATCGAATGCTAATAACAAATACTTTTTTCGGCACTTCTCTGATAGGTAAGCATCGAGTTCATTAATATTAGTTCTGATAATAGAAGTGAACTTTTCTACTAGAGTTTCATCATAGTCTGAAGAAACGTCAATTGTATTAATCATCGACAAATGTATTTTCGATTCTTTTAATTCAGAAGTCATGACTAACATTTTAGAATTCATTTCTTTATTTGTTTGTTTTAATATCGAATTTTCTGATTCCTGCATTTGTTGAATGGCTAATATTTTAGAAGTATCACCATATGATTTGCGAATCACTTGCAAGATAATTACATAAAAGTGTTTTATATTTCGTATGCTAAAATCTTTTTTAAGTTCGTTCTGATAAATTGTATATATAATTGTAATAAAAGTATATACCTTTTTAACTTCATAATTTGTTTCTTTTGTATATTTGTATAAATCTGCAAGTTGTTCTATTATCTTTTCTTTAACTAAATCCATAGATGCAAGTTCATCTACTAACATTTTAGCCAAATAATTTGGTTCTTGTAACTGACGCTTTAAAACAACATTTAAATCAACATAAGGCATTAATTTTTTTTTGTGTTTTTCTACTATTTCATCAGTAATATTAGTTTTGAAACTATTTAGTATATGATTAAATAACCCTCTTTCTTCCTCGTTAGTAAATAATATATTTGCTATATTTTCAGGTTGTAGATCATTATTATTATAATTACTATTGTTAATAATGTCATTTAACTTAGCCATTCTATTTGTGTGTTCTTGTCGAATATAATTCTTGTGTTCTGTATTAAAATTATCAATAATCTTTATTATTATTTCTTCAATTAGTTTATTTGTTTCACTTGAATAACTATTATTTATAAACAATATATTTGAAAAACATTCAGTTATATCATCATTTGATAATATAGATTTTTTTTTTAAATTATTAAATAATGTATTATTAGAATTATTTATTGTGTTTATATTCGCCAATAATTCCTTATATTTATTTAGCATTTGGTCCTGAAGTTGTTTATAAGTTTCTTCTGCTTGTTGATGTTTCTCAAGTTCTTTTGTTTTGAGTGATAATAACTCCTTATATTGCCGTTGATGGGCTTGTTTTTGTTCCTCAAGTTGTTTCATATAGGTTTTTTCTAGTTCATGTTTTTCGTAGTTACATTTCTCAAGTTCATTTTTGTAAGTTTCTTCTAGTTGATGTTTTTCATTAAACCACTTTAGATTCAAAAATTCTATTTGTTTTTGTTTTTCATTTATTTCTCGTTTACAAGTTTCAGTTATATCAATTTTTATTTTTTTATCACTTTCACAATCGTTTAAAGAACTCTTTAACTCGGTAATATATCTATAACTTTGAGTTAATTCTTCATTTATTTTATTTATTTTTTGTGTTTGTTCAGATAATTGTGTGGTACATAGTTGTAGCTTTTTATTGAGTTCAACATTTTTAGATTATCTAATTATTTTATTTGTTTGTCTTTTTCCTCTATTTTATCTTCACATTCTTTTAATTGACCTAAATACAATACTTGGGTTTTCAATTCTTCTTCATATTCATTGTTGTCAATTTCTATTTTGTTTATTATATTTTTTTGTTTTTCTATTTCAGTTGTAAACTTGTCAACTTGTTTATTTAAATCGGGTATTTCGCGTTCTTTTTCTGCTATCGCAGTCTCAAGGAATTTTTTTTCCATATTACACTCATCATATTGTTTATTTAATAAAGCTATGGTTTCCTTTTGTTGATATTGACTTTTAATAAGAGGATATGTTTTAGTTATTAATTTTATGTATCGATCAGATAGATCAAATAAATGAAACAATTTATTTAGTAATATGATTGTTCTTGTTTCATCATCATCTTTAGCAGAAACATTGTTTAAATAAGTTTTTATATTTATACGTTCTCTTAAACCTGAGGTCCCATCCTCAGGGAAATGTACCATACTCAAGATTGTTTTAACAATTTCACTAATTTTTTATGGGGTGAGAAAAAAATACCTATTTTGAAGTCCAATGTTAATTTTATCTTATTGAAATGAAATGAAACGCACATTATTTTGAATAGGACATTCAATGTTGATTTTTCAGCATTCAAAATAATTATTTCTTGCATTGAATACAGGATACCATAATTTTACATTCCCTCGAATATTACGTTTCTGGACTCATAATCGGAAACTATATCAGGGAGGAGTCCTGATCTTCCTCCTGTTTCTTGTTCTTCTTCCGAGATTTCCACATAGATATTAAATTTAATGCTAGCAAAGGTTTCTGAGGAATTAATGTTCCTAGCCACCATTTTACATTCCACCTCATTATTACCATCTTGAAGTTCAAGTTTCATTACCACAAATGGTGGTAATGAATTTTCTTTAATTGGAAAATCATACTTAGAGAATCCCTGAATAAATATATCTTGACTTGCCGCATGCGTACATGATATCCACAATTTGTCCATGTCGAATTTTTTTCTTTTATTATGTGATTTGGTCCGTACTGCATTTATATGGTTTTGTAATTTAACATCTTGTATTTCACTTTGATCTGTATAAACATTAGGTTTCAAATCATTAATATTCCAAGGAAATATTAAAATAATTGGATTTTTGGTATAATATCCCTTGTCGTAACTAGAATTTTGCCATACATAATTTGTGTTATTTGAGACAATATTATTATCTAAATATCTGTGGATTTTATTGTAATTTAAAAGGAAGTTATTAAAAGGCTTAATGATTGTATTCTCACTTTCGATTCTATTCTTAGGATTATACGAAATTGGTGGTTTAGGAATAATTACGAGACCTTTATAGGTATTTATATCTCTGATAAACGGGGAGAATAATGATTCCAACTTTGAGATGATTATATTACATTCTTCAGAGGACTCTGTTGTTGTTGTTGTTGTTGTTGAACTGATGGTGGATGGTAATGTTGTTTCTTGAAGTACTTCAGAGGACGTTGTTGTTGTTGTTGTTGTTGGACTGATGGTGGTTTGTAATGTTTCAGAGAATTTTGTTGTTGTTGGACTGATGGTGGATTGTAATGTTGTTTCATGAATCGGATCATATCTGATAGCCTTACTGACATTGATACGTTTTCCGCGTAAATAAATAATTATTATAACGACTATAATTAGGATTATAGCAACTAAAATTCTTATTAACCCCATTGCTACTTTTTTCTTTTTTTCCTATTGTTTTTTAGTTATAATAAATTCATAAAAAAATTTATTTTAACAGAATATCAAACATATGCTGGTTTGAACCCCAAAAAGCATTGATTACCGGTTATACTTATAATTTTTGAACAATAAGTTTTACAATTAGACCAGCAGGTATTGTTATTATAAACAACGCTATGAACAATAAACTAAACTATATCATCTGATAATATTAAACTATACTTATATACATTTGTTTCTTTAAAAAATAGAGGTTTAATAATAATGGAAAATTGTTTTTTATTAGCTTTTAATTATATACAAACTTTTTCTGAATCGAATGGATATGTCCATAAACGACATATCCTATACGAAGCCTCTGCTTCAGTAGTAAATATGGCTAATGGTTATTGTTATGTAGATAAATCGGTCTTTCATTTCCCCTTCAAATGCATTAATAGGTATCTAGATATAAATACAAAAACGAACAAAGATGAAATAACAGATGAAGAATTAAACCAAAATCAAGAAGAATTAAATAACTTAAGCGAATGTCTAGAAACTCTGGTGTCAGAATATGATATAAAATATGTCTGGGTCTATGGAAATAATCAAATCTTATTCCAATTACCTGTTTTACAAAATCTGGCAGTCTTCGATATCCGAAATAAGAACATCCACACATTTAGAGACAAAAAACCAATAAATAAATCTTTTAATGAATCTCGAAATGTATTATACCGTCGGGGTAATATTTATACATTTCCACCAGTTTTACATAGTATTACAAATCTTTGTCATTTACTCGCCCAAAATTTGATTAATGGATACCAGGATTCCACAAAGAGTATTACCTTCTATACCAGAAATAAAAACAGCAATAATGATCTACAGTGTAATTTTCATTTAGAAGGTGAGAGTAGTTCAACTTGTGCTTGTCTGTTGAATGAAATAAACCGCCTTACTCTTATGTTCATATCGGCTAGTCAAGAGCTATATACGACAGAATATAAAGATTACATTAATAGTAATCATAGGGATAAGGAACGAATGTGCCAATATATGGCTGAACGTGAAGTCGAATACAAACTGCAAGCGCTGTTGCTCAGTATGGTTTGGCCCGAGAAAATACATTGGCAATGTAGGAGAAACATAAATGGAATGGATGTAGGCATAATAATTCTAAACTCCCTTGTTAAAAATAAATATAACTGGATTCAATGGGAGGTTAGGAATTTTAACAAACACATAATGAAGCAAACAAGGGTGAATCATCAAGATTCATATATCATAGCAAATATTCTGATCTTTTTAGGGTATGAAGAAACACATAATATATGTAAACTACCATAACAACAATCCTAAAACATTTCATGCTAAGAAGATAATAAAACTAAATTATTTTCAAATGCATGACTTAGGAAAGAACCTGGGACATTGTTTAGCTTAACAATATGAAAGATGCAAGAATAAGGATTTTTTTTTTCAATGGTCACAAAGGGTTGACATGTTTCATTCCATATTAATTCCACTGTAATTTTCATTAAATAAAAGTGTGCATGTTTTTATTTTTTTAAATTTTGCCTTGGTAATTATTATTCAGTGTATTCAGTGTAGGTTATCGAAAGGGCAGGACTGTATGGGACATATGTTGTTTTCGTTGTGTTTGTGAATTGCCTAGATAAGCTAGATAGTAATAAGTACCACATAAAAGTCCCGGTTCTGACTAATAGCTGGTTGCCGGAAGCACTGTGTTAGCTGAGCCACATATATAAATATCCGTGGCCACTCTCACTACATCCACTAACGGACGGCCATCCAGCTAGCCCACCACACACGCTTTGCTGCCCTTCCAAGAAAAAGTTGTACGAAGATGCTTTCCCAGATTAACCCTAGGCAGAGACAAGCTGAGTTGAATAAAAACTTGAAAAGAATGGAAACACTCTTGAAGAAGAAAAAGAAAGAGTTGATTTACCTCAAGAATGAGAATAAGATGTTAACACAGAAGAATGTTGTTATCTACCAGAAGTTTCCACCAAACAAGAGAGTGAACTAGAAAAAAGAATATATAAGGGAGGAAGAAAAAGAAAGAGTTGTTTTACATCAAGAACGAGAATAAGATGTTAACACAGAAGAATGAAGTTTCCACCAACCAACAAGAGAGTGAACTAGTACCTCAAGAACGAGCGTAAGATGTTAACACAGAAGATGCCACCAACCAACAAGAGAGTGAACTAGAAAATAGAATATCCACTATTATTAAAGTGTTTATAATAAATAAACATTGTTTATTTGAATGCCTTAATGTTTGTTTGTTTGTGTGTGTGTGTGTGTGCCAGATTTAACCTTGTTTGTGTTAATATGCTATAAAGTTTGTGTGAAGATGCTCTGGGAAAATGAAGGAAATCAACCATTCCAATAAATATATTTTTCTAACTACATACATAAATACAATAATTATATTATAAAAAAAAACAGTACCACCCAATTTAATATCATAAAATTGTGTAGTGAGTACAATAGGGCATGAATGATAGATACTACTACTAACCTTAAATATGGCACGAGCCAAGTTTAATTAATAAAGCTTAGGTAGGGGAAAATCAACAGAGGTGGTCACAGCAATAATAACAATTGAGTTGGCCCACCCACATCGGGTGGCCCTGGATGAATTATTAAATAATTAATCATCAGTAGGGGGCCATTTCTTGATATATTTTTAGTAAAAATGTAAGGTCCTCAATGAAAGCATTATCTAATTGAGACTTACTAATAGACTCTTGGTAGAAGATAGCATCTGCTATGTCTTCATGCCTGCAAAAATAGGCTGCCGAGAGCAAATGATGAGGATAATTTGAAGAATAATGACGTGCTAAATGTAAGTGTTGATTATACCTTTTACTGGGTATCAGGTAAAAAGGACAATTTCGACATTGACAAGCATTACCCAACAGCCCTACATTTGGTCGGTATTTCTTATACACTTCTTCAAAAGTATCATTTGTTACCTGAACTCCTCGTCCAGAAGCTTCTATTAAGATTTGTGACCTTGTCATGGGGCGCACAATTTCTCTGTGTGTTGATAAATATTCCTGCAACCACAAATCCTTTTTATGTTGAACAATTATATTTTCAAACTCCTTGTAAATATTGAGACAATTCTCCTGGTGAACCCGCTGAGTCACTAAAGCTTGGACGTTATCACTAACATTTGAAGTTAGCCGTTCACGAGAGTCTCTATACTGTAGGGCATGTGCAGTATAAATAAACACGTTGTGTTCATTAAACATATTGTCAATAACGTCTTCCTTTAGACCAACTTCTTTAGCAAAAATTCGCAATGAAAACCAAGATATATCTCCAGCCAGAAAAACATCCCGTAGCTTCTCTACCTTTTTCATATCCACAGCTATGGGGATCTGTTCAATTAACTTTTCCTTAATATTTTGCATGTCCTCGTCTTTAAAATGTTTTCTGGCTGTCTTCTCAACCTCTTCTAAGGTATAAAAATCCTTAAGGGTTAGGTTTTCTGAGGTCGCAATGTAGTTCTTCACCCATTCTTCTTTAAGCTTTTCATCAACAAGTGTTTTGGCAAAGAAATCAGTGAAGGGTGTGGAATTCTTTTCCTGTTTCTTATATTTAGAAAGGCAACGACCAATGTATTCTAAGAGAATCATCCTCACAACTTTGATAACAACTTTATCCTCTAGAGGAGTCTCATCACTTCGTTGATGTAAGTAAAGTATAAACATAGGTTTAATTAGTGACTCACATTTTATGAGTTTTTCCCCCAAATTTCTTTCAAAACTCTCTGTCATGAGTGCTTGGGCCGTGTCATTGATAAGCACTTGCCAATATTTCTTAAAACTTGGTCGGTGGAGATACCCAGATGTTGCTGTTGCTTCTATGTGTGCAATACGCAATCGCACAAACTCGGGCCTAGGCTGAGTTGGGTTTTCAAACAGAATCCTCATCCAGGTCACTCCTAAAGCTGCCATGTGAATGTCAAAATCAATAATGTATGGATTTTTTGTGATTGCATAAGTTGCACACATCGCATAGAGTCTTGTACCCATTAATGGGGCCATAACTTGGGAAGCATCTTGAGAAAAGATCGGGATTATGGCATTAAAGTTATTATCAGATACCAACTCCACTACTTTGCTCTTTTCTATGGCAACCTGGCTCATGATAGTATATGGCCATTTCAGTATACTTCTAACACTATATGACCATGGATTGATTGTTACAGAGTCACTATGTGGAGCATACACGGGAATGCCAGAGATCGTAAACAGTTTTAAAAACTCATATTTATTATTACTATTCAACATCGTGGGGAAATCTCGATCTTGCAAGTCAGATATAGTGGAGGTCATTGTTACTTGACAATAATCATCTGGATCATTTTTAATGCGCATTATCAACTTTTTTTGTTCTTCATAAATCTCCATGAACATTTTACAATCATTTCTATAATCTTCATCTGAATGACCTTTCATCTGAAGACATTTAGTTTCATATTTTCCACCTCTTACTGTTGTACTCAGAATAGTTTCAGCCAGATCTTTTTCATTTTGGAATTTTTCAGTGGTTAATATTACTCTTATTTTATTAAGCAAGGATCTTAACTCTAATTCATATTTTTTAAATTCTTTTTGTTCTAACCGATCTCGAATAGATCTACTACTGAGTTCCTCACTAGCTTGAATTGATTTCAAAATTCTTTCCATTAAAGGTAATACATCTGAAGGAACTGGTTCTTTCTTATTATTAATTTGAATAATAACAGAATTCCATTGTCGAAATACTTCATTCAACTCAAATAATGATATACGACGAAACTGGGGTGAAATGTGACATCCATTATTACCATATATTAATCTAAGTTGTTTCACTTGTTCTTGTTCACAGGGAAAATATACCCACTCATTCAGGTAGAATTTGTCCTTGGCTATACCCCCTGGCAGTAAGAAACCTTTCACTGACAACTTCAGGATCGGTGAAGTTCCATCAGATATGTATCCACCAATTTTCTTCATCTCTTCCTCTAATTCATCTGACGTTTTCGCCCAGAAAAGTGAAGGCATATTGGTACTACCATTGTGCAAACGCGACCTTATATCCAGACTATACTGAACGGGAAAGTCACATCCCACACCTAACACAAAAACTTCACAAATCTTATTCTCAACCTCATTCATTTTGTCAATAACATGACTTGGCTCAATCAATGTTGTATTATGATGGCCGTCAGTAATAAGAAACACTTTGATATACCTCTCCTTACATTAGTAAACTTCATGTACAATAGTTTGTAGTGCACCAGTCAAATCTGTACGACCATTAGCAAAATCACTATATATTAGGTTTGTTTCTGATCGTTTTAATTCAACTTTACTGCCAAATACGAACAGATTCGTTCTCCCTACCAAATGAGGTGCCACATTTTCGTTCCACCCAGTCATTACACCATTCCAGTAAATGAACATGGATCCTGACACATCTGCCATGAGAATATTGTAGGTACTTGCTTGATGAGACACATTATTCTTTGGATCCGCTCCCGTTAATAATAAATCTGGTACTTTAGCTGGCATCTGGAACACTATGTGAGTCTTCTCTTCACCTTCGACATTCTTCTCTTTAATAATACAGAGTTCCATTTCCAATATCCCAAAATCATTCGTCTCTTGTTCATCATCTTCCTCTATTATAACCATTTCAGGCGGGAGGGGGGGCAACATTAACTGCTGTGTAGATTGTTCTAAAAAAAAAATAAAAAAAAAACATAAACATATATTAAAATAAGAAAAAAAGGTATATTGTAAAAAATGTATATAAACATCTATATATTCGTATTATTACCTACCATCCATTGTTTCCTCTTCTAAAAAGGGACTTGGACTTCTAGATTTGGGGTTCGTTTCAGCTTTCTCCAAGTAATTTCCCATTATGTCAGTTTGTCTTTAAGGAGAGGATGCGGAGGGCATCCTGACTGCTAATAAACTGAAGGCTCAGATGATATTCAACTCCTTTTATATAATCATACAACATGCACTTCACTTCTGTTTCATTGTCACTGATGTATCCAAGATGGACTGTATAGTAGGCATAATGTATTGTAAGATTTTTCTAAGGTACCTGATGTTTGAACACATATGATGTTTAAATATTTTTTTTTATGAAGAAGGTTTGAATCTTTTTCTTATTGGATTATCATCATTGTCTTCAACATTTTCCATTAATTCTTCATCATGTTCTTTAAAATTAAAGAATTGATTGGCATCGTATTCTGCCTGAACCTTACCCCGATTATTAATAAATTCTATTATACCACACATAATTAAACTTATTCCAGTTTGAACCAAGGCATGTATTATTATTGTACTAGACGAAGTTGGTTGATAGTGTTTCATATCTTTCATGTCTAACGAAAGAAGCATTAATAATTTGTCAACATGTTCATTCTTGTTATTTTCAATGCGTTGTAAACTAATTATAATCTGCTTAAAAATCAGGTTTATTGACGATAAATACTGAGGATATTTCTGGAGAGCAATGTCTTTAATTTGTTCAGAAACATTTTTAAATAATTGAAAGAAGTCTTTAACATAAGAGTGATCTGATAATATATTTTGTACCAAAGTTATCATATTTATAATATTTCTCAATTCTTCATCGTCCATATCCTCTACATTTTGATTACCAAATTCATAAATAAATTTAGACATTTCATCATCATTGTTTTTAGGAGAACATTTATGTTGAATGTATATTTTCAATAGATATCGTCGTAATTCTTTATTATTCTTTTTCACTTTATAATCAAATACATGACTATATAAACTACCTCTATCTTTTTGGGGGAAATGTGGTCTAGGAGATGGCAAATCTGTTAGTTCTGGTTGTTTTTGTTGTTCTAGTTTTGATTCTGGTTCCATTTTAGGTTTAGGTCTTGGTTCAAGTTCAAGTATGGGTTCAGGTTCAAGTTCAAGTTCAAGTATGGGTTCAGGTTCAAGTATGGGTTCAGGTTCAAGTATAGGTTCGGGTTCGGGTTGTAAAGAAATTTGTGAAAATAAAGGTAATGACGATATTGAATCTGAAGATAGTATTCTTGAGTAATCATCAGATGATGTAGGTAAATATAAATTACTATTAATAATAGATTCCATTTTTATTTACTAAGGTAATAAATGTACATTATATATTTCATCAAACCCCAAAAATATCATAATATTTTGAATGAAATTAGAATCTCGATGGTTGATTGATTTTTCCATCATAATAAGCTTAGAAAATTGACTAGTTTGCCATTTAATTAATTTATATTTATCTATATTTTTCCTTGGATAATCTATTAGTTTTACTGACACATAAATCCCATTTACATTTCTATAACAGTCCCAATGAAATTTTTCGGGAAAAATCATACTGAGTAGTAGCGTTTGTAGTTTGAATTCAACTTCACGTCCAGCCATGAATTGACAGAAGCGTTCATTGTGATTTGGATTGCATTTAATATATTCTTTGTATTCGGTTAAATATAGATCTTGACTGGCGGATAAAAACATGAGAATGAGGCGATTTATTTCATTTAATAAACATGCGCACGTTGAATTACTCTTGGTGGCTTTGAAATGTAAAGAACAATGTAAATGTCTACAATCTGGGTTCTTTTTACTATCTGCATAAAAATAATAGTCTTCAAAGAATCTTGATACCCTCTAATTAAATTTTTGGAGAGCATTTGACAAAGATTAGTTATACTATGTGAAGGTGGTGGAAAATTATTACGTTTATTATAAACTTGTATAGGTCTTGGTATGGAATATTCATCTAATTTAATTTCTTCTCCAAATTTATAGATAGTTGAACTCCTTATATTAAAGACAGTAAGATACTGCAATACCGGTAATTTAAAAAGGATTTGATTAATTCCATAAACCCAAGCATATTTTACATTAAACTTGGTTACTAACAATTCTAGGCACTTATTCAAATCATCATCGTCATCATCACTAATCATTTCATCTTCATCTGCCTTTAAATGTAGAGATGTATAAATATTTTTAGGAGGGCAATGAAAAGCTGATTTATCTACATTACAAAAACCATTAGACATATTTACTACTAAAACAGAAGCTTCATAAAGAATATGATTTTTATAAAGACAGAGATTATAGTAACTATCATTTGGTTCATAAGATGTTTTTTGAATGTAGTTGAAAGCTAACAATAAACAATTATTGTCCATTTTTTATATATATATATATATATTATAAATGTTAGAAGATTGCATGTTATATATAGTATAATATATATTTAATTATTTATTTACATATTTTTTTTATTTATATATAAACGATTCGATTATTATTATTATTATTATCATTATTATTATTATTATTATTATTGATATTATTATTAATATTATTAACTGCAGCATTAGTCGTAGCAGTATCAATAGTAATAGTTGCACCAATATTATCAATAGGGTTATTTGTAATTGTATTAGTAAGTATATTATTATTATTATTAGATATTGATAGAGAATTATTATTTATGGTTGGTGAAGGTTCTTTAGATGCCAATGGGTAAGTGTGATCTTCCAAATTAGAGATTGTATTTACATTCATATGACGATAACGGTGTCGTAGGGCCATTCGTGCATTGCTACCCCAGTGAATACTTTCATCATTTGTAAGCAATTGGTTAACTTCACCAACGCCACCCTCACCACTAAATTCTTCATCTTCTTCATTTCCACCTTCCATTATTATTTCACCTTGATTAATATAACTTTTTAAAAATTCCTTAACGTTTGAATGTCCTAAAATTTCACTAATAATTTTAAAAGGTAAAATATGATTCTTACCTAATTGTCTTGAAAGACTGTTACCCAGCAAACATTTTCATGTTTTTAAAACATCCTAAAAACGACATTTCATTGTTTTCAGCACGTTTATAATTACGTTTAGAAAAGGTTTTTTGAGAACTTTTATATACAACCTTAGAACGTATATAATTAACATTTCTAAAAACTTTTTTATGATCTTTTAATTACCTACATTAAAGCGTTTAGGGTAAATTAGGGTATAATAATTTTGTAATTCATATCTGAAATAGAAAGGGAGAGAAAGAAAGAAGACATATCTGAGATAGAAATGGACATCCTATATATGTATGTGTAAATTACAAATAAATAGGGTACAAAAAGAGAATTAAAATATTATATTTATTTAATTAAGAATGAGTAATACAACAAAATATATGTAATAGCTCGAAATATATAGACTATCTATAACAGAATATAAAAGTAAAAATTTAAAAATCTATATATGCAATATGTGAACACAATAGATTTTGTGATCAAGCAGCCTGTGATTCATGTCATGCTGAGATCAGTCTGACGTTATAAGCAGTTATTGTTACTTAAAACTAAAACAAGTAAAATTTTCCGAGTATACATATAACACTATAGTTTTTCTATGACTAATAATAAAAATCTATTAATCAAAAGTTTAGGACTAATTAACTAAAAATAAAAATCTACAAGTGAATGTAAACACAGTCAAGTATAATATTCATGTAGAAAGAGAAAGAAAAAGAGAGAGAAGGAAAGAAAGAGAAAGAAAGAAAGGGAGAAAGAGAAAGAAAAGAAAAAACAGTCATGTATAATATTCATATTAGCACCATGCAATATAACTTAGATTAAGTAAAAAATCTCAGACATTTTTAAATCAAATGAAATATGAGAGCCAGAGAGAGAGAGCGAGAGCCAGAGAGAGAGCGCCACAGAGCCAGAGAGAGAGAGCGTGAGCCAGAGAGAGAGAGAGTCAGAGAGAGAGAGAGTCAGAGAGAGAGAGCCAGAGAGAGAGAGAGAGAGCCAGAGAGAGAGAGAGCCAGAGAGAGAGAGAGAGCCAGAGAGAGAGAGAGAGCCAGAGAGAGAGAGAGAGCCAGAGAGAGCGAGAGCCAGAGAGAGCC